>NC_059341.1:10262500-10462500 GCF_018350155.1 Leopardus geoffroyi | reverse complement strand
TCATGAGACTCTTTAAGAAGGTAGCCAGCAGGGGCAGCTGGATGGCTCAGTTGGTTGGGCGTCTGACTTTGGCTCAGGTCATGATCTCACGGTTCATGAGTCCGAGCCCCACATTGGGCTCTGTGCTGACAGCTCAGAACCTGAAGCCTGCTTCAGATTCTTTGTCTCCCTTTCTCTCTCTGTCTCTCCCCTGCTCGCATTCTGCCTCTCTCTTTCAAAAATAAACATTAAAAAAAAAAAAAGGTAGCAAGCAGTACATATTTGATCCTTATTGAAATTATGCAGGCTATAGGTCAGCCTTCTGGGCTAAAGGTGAACATTTCCCTGCTTCTATCCCCCATCATTTTAAGGGGGAATTCATTTAAGGAATTAATTTAATGGTTCCTTTCAAAACAAGGAATCTGTCTGCCCCAATGGGGAATTCACATTTCTTCTTTTTATTGGGTAATTACTGCTTGCATGCTTAACATAATTTTCAAAAGTAACAAACAAAACCCAAAGAATCTCACTTAGGGTACTCTGTGGGCATCCTGGCTTTCCTTTCCTTTCTACCTGTTCTTCTGCCTGCCTTTGATCAGCTAACAAGTCATCTCCCCGCCAGAGCCGCTTGGAGACAAGCCTCTGTGTATAGTGCCATGTGGCTTACCCGCAGACGCCCTGACCCCATGCCCTTCTCCAACAGTGTGGGCCCTCTTTACCAGTTCATTCCTGCCCCCTTCCTCAGTTCCTGGCTCACAGATGCTTGTTAAGAAAAAGTATTGAAAACTCGGAAATGAGACCAAAAAGTGACATTTCAGTGTCCAAGTGAGCATCATTTGATAGGTCTGCCCAAGGATTATTTAATTATGTGAGGCAGTGGTTCCCCACCCTGGGTCCCCCAGGGGACATTGCGACGTCTACAGATATGTTGGATTGTTGTGACTGGCAGGGAGCATGGGGGTGTTGCTGACAAGTAGCGGAGAGAGACCTGGATGCTGGTAACTGTCCCACCGTGTCCAGTCCAGCCTCTCCCAACAAAGAACTACTCCGCTCCCTGTTTTCTGTTGACTAAAGGTCTCAGAAGTTCTATATGGACTTTCGATTTTTGACTGACACAAATGAAAATAATTTACTTGGTGGAAAAGATAACCCAAAGGTGACACTTCCTTACTCTGTAGGACATGAACCAGTTTCGTATTATTTTGTGTTTAAATTTTTTTTTTCTTTTCAACGTTTTATTTTATTTTTGGGACAGAGAGAGACAGAGCATGAACGGGGGAGGGGCAGAGAGAGAGGGAGACACAGAATCAGAAACAGGCTCCAGGCTCTGAGCCATCAGCCCAGAGCCCGACGCAGGGCTTGAACTCACGGACCGCGAGATCGTGACCTGGCTGAAGTCGGACGCTTAACCGACTGCGCCACCCAGGCGCCCCTGTGTTTAAATTTTTTTTAATGTTTACTTATTTTTGACAGAGAGACAGAGCATGAGCAAGGGAGGGGCAGAGAGAGAGGGAGACAGAGAATCTGAAGCAGGCTCCAGGCTCTGAGCTGTCTGTCAGCACAGAGCCCGACGTGGGGCTCGAACTCACAGACCTCAAGATAATGACCTGAGCTGAAGTTGGACGCTCAATCAACTGAGCCACCCAGGTGCCCCATCGTATTATTTTGTGTTAACCTAGCACTCAGTTTCTAGAGGCTCTTCATTAGATTGCCCATAAGTATCAAGTTCCTCAAATGCTCTTGGAACTATAGTACTGTCTTCATCATTAGTTAATGAATTGAATGAACTGTTTGATGTGTTTATTTCAATCCTGTAATAGTTGTCTGTTGCTGGGTAGCAAACTACCCCACACCTCAGCAGCTTAAACCAGTAATAAGCGTTTATTATTCTACATGGTGCCTGTGGGTCAGGGATTAAAGAGCATTTTAGAAGAATCCCGGGGCTTGGGTTCTCTCACAAGGTTGTATTAAAAAAGTCAGGCAGGGCTGCGACCGTCTGAAGGAGGCCACAGGATCTGCTCCACGGGATGGCTCACGTGCAGGCGAGTCCGTGCTCACTGTCAGCACAGCCCTTGGTTCCTCACCAGTGGGGACTTTGCAGAGGCCTGCTCGAGTGTCCTCGTGGTGTGACCGCTGGCTTCCCCCAGAGAATAAGGGGAAAGCCACGAGGTCAGAGGTGCATTGGAAGTTGTGCACTTGAGTTCTGCGGTTTGCTGTTGGTTCCGCGGGTCACTCCGATTCCCTAAGGAAGGACAACACAAGCCTGAGAATGTCACAGGGTGGGATCATTAAGGGTCATCTTGGAGGCTGGGTGCCACAATCCCCCTCCGTCCCACAGCGATTCATGGCCTGTGTACGTTGCAAAATGCGCCCAGGCTCTCCCAAGGCCCCCGGAGGCTCATCCTGGTCGAGCATCAGTTTATCCAAACGAGGTCCACACTGATGAGCCTCCTTGAGCCCTCAAATCCAGGTTTTTTTGATCTGAAATTTGTGAACCAGAGACACAAGCTATCCGTCCCCTCCCACACTCAACAACAGACAATGACAAGCATAGGGTAATGCTGTGGCCCCTCCCGTTCAGCAGGGGTGGAAGGTGGGGATGTGCCGAAGTCACTGGTTCAGACGGAGCACTTCTGAAACAGGCGGTGCCGGTGGATGGTTCCTGCGGATAATCTTCCCCGGCTCTTGTGGCCTCTGTTTCTACCTCTGCGTCATCCTTCCTTGTCCTGGGGGCCTCCTTTTCTCAGCCCGCTTTCCACCTGTGCAAGGCTCAGGGTCCAAAGGCATCTTTTCAATGTGTGTTCTCTGTCCCTTTCAGCCCAAGCTGGCCATGTTTCTTCCACTGCACTTTTCTGTAAGACTTTGTGGGTATCCTGCAAATCTTTGTGGGGCTCATTCCATCAAAAAAAAAAAAAAAAAAAAAAAAGCTCAACTGTAATATCAGCCCTGCAGAAGACAGAGTTGGCTAAGCCACCCCGTCTGTGGTATTTGCTATTTGTTACGGCTCAAACAGAGACCCAATCACACTCCTGGATTCATCTTTAGACCAGATTTTTCTGGCAGAGCCCTGCACTTGTCTTTGGCCTGGAAGAGCTCTTTCTTCATTTTTTAAAAAATGTTTATTTATTTTTGAGAGAGAGAGAGAACGTGAGCGTGGGAGGGGTAGAGAGAGAGGGAGACTCAGAATCCGAAGCAGGCTCCGGGCTCTGAGCTGTCAGCACAGAGCCTGATGCAGGGCTCAAACTCACGGACTGTGGGATCATGACCTGAGCCAAAGTCGGACGCTCAACCGGCTGAGCCACCCAGGTGCCTCGCCCTTTCTTCATTTTAACACCATTTGGCACCCGGAGAGGTGGAGAATCTCCCAAACCAGGACACCTGGCTCCCTTTTGTTTAACGGCCCTCCCTTTAGCTCACTCCTCCCTCTCGCCTCTTCCCAGAGCAGCAAGAAGTCAGACAGTTCAGACTGTCTCCTTGGCCAGATGACCCCGTGTGTGAGGTTCACTTTCTACTTTCCCCACTGCTTCAGGCAACAGTGCTGGTGGACTCCTGCCGTTACTGCATAGCTGCTTCCAATGCGGTTTTTCTCTCTCCTGTAAGCCCTTAGCCAAGGCCCCTCAACATCCTGTTCCACTATCAGGTTCCAAACCACAGCGAACTCTCCTCGAGTGTCCCCAAACCTCTCTGGAACTTCCACACCCAGGGATGAGGGGTCCTTCTTGGAAAACCTGCTCCTACTCTCTCCCTGAACACCCCCTCCCTTCCCTCCCAATACTCTTCTTTTCATTTTTCTCCTCTCCTCTCCTCCCTCCCTCTCTCTCTGTCTGTCTGTCTTTCTCCTTCCTTCATAGGGTGGGGGGTGTGATTCGCTTATCAGATACACATTAGCCTTCTTGTCTTACCCAGAGATGACAGCTCTGAAACTTTTGGCTGAACACTGAAGCCACGGCAGGTCCGTGTCTAATGTGGGGGGGGGGGTGCCTGACGAGGGGGGTGGAGGAGCATTCTCGCCCATGAATGCGTCGCACTGTCATTTAGAGCCCCATCATGCTGCGTACCGTTCCAGGTGCAATTCCATTTCGTTGCTTTAGAGCCGCGTGGAGCAGGTTTGCTGATGAGAATACAGAAAGGTCATGTAATTATCTCAGGGTCACACAGCTTGTGGCAGAGCCAAGATTTGAAAACAAGTCTTTCGCAGAAGCCCGGGACGTTTCTAGCACATCAAGCAGCAGGCTGCCTAAGGGGCCTCTCAGTGTCTGACCAGGGGGGGAGTGGGTTTCTCTCAGCTGGCTGTGCCACATACCCAGGCTCTGTGGTGGAAACCCCAGGGTGGCTTCAGTTAGACGCCAGTAAATGCACACTGCGGTCCTCTGCAGGTGCTCACGATGGAGAAGGCCAGCTCAATGCTAGTGACTTACTAGACCCATCAGGTTGACCAGATGTACACTTGGGGCAGAGGCGGGGGCATACGGGGATCAACTCAGGTGTCCCTTCTGTGTTGCCATCAGAGTATCAGTCCAGGCATTTGCAAGCAACCTGTGACACCCAAAATACAGTGGCTGCTGCCGCCCCAGCCACCATCCCTCCAGTCTATGCTGTGGCCCCTGGGAGTCCCACCGAGGGGTCCGGTGCCACCCCATCATGGCCCCTTGCTGGAAACAGCTTCTCCCCCTTCCTCCTCCCCACCATTGGCAGGAGGGGGCAGCACCCGCTGTCTGGCCCTGTCGCTGACGGCAGCCCCGGCCTGAGAAGTTTTTCATTGGCACCCTCTGCTCCTGCCACCATGGGTGGAGACGTGGCAGTCGATTATCTATCTAACGTTTATCTATTACTGAGAGAGAGACAGAGTATGAGCTGGGAAGGGGCACACATGGGCTTTGGAGTCGACCAGACCGTGGTTCGCTCTGTGACTTTGGGCAGGTGACTTAACCTCTCGGAGCCTCCACATCCTCATCCGCCAAATGGGACGCCAGCCTCTTGGGAGTATCGTGAGGGTTAAATATCAAAGCATGTGGTGTCGTGTTGGACAAACCGGAGGGGTTCAAAAATATGTTTCCTCACATAGGAATAAGGAGAGAGGTTTTTATTTGGGAAAAAGTGGGGTTTACGAGCGTGAAAAAAAAATTAGCTTGCCTCAGCGTAATGTAGCAAATGATACCGCAGGACCATGAACTTCCATGCCTTCCCGCTGAGGAACAGGAGAGTCCCTCCTGCCCAGCATCATGTGGTCCCCAGATCGTGTCGCTTGCTTGGCCCATGTGGCGGACAGAACGCTTGTGTCCTCCACCAAATTCCTGTCCGAGGTGATGGAAATAGAAGGTGGGGCCTTGAGAGGTGAGTGGTTCGTGAGCGGGGAGCCCTCCGGATGGGATGACTGCCCTCACAGAGACACCGGGGAGAGCCGCCCCGCGCCCCTGTCGTGTGAGGCATGAAGGCAGCCGTCTGTGAAGCACGAAGCAGGCCCTGACCAGACAGAGAATCCGCCTGCGACTTGATCTTGGGCTTGGAGCCTGCAGAACCGTGAGGAGTGAAAGCTTGTTGTTTAAGCCCCCAGACTGTGGTATTCTGTTAGTGCAGCCCAAAAGGACTCGACGGTCCTCGTGGACTCGTTTTGAACTCAGGCAAAAATCAGAGATTTCCTAACTTGATACTCCCGTGATTCAGAAGCAGTCACAGCCTTTATGATTTTTGAGGAGGGGAGGACGGCTACATTTAACTCGTCGTCTCTGAGCCTCGGTTTCTTTACCCACAAGGCAGACGATCAGACCTGTCTTCTGGCCTCTCTGAGGATGAGGGTCCATCACTTGTGGTGCAGGCATGTGGTACACGCCCAGGGAAGCTACAGTGACTCTCATAGGTTTACTTATTTAAAAAAAAAATTTAATGTTTATCTATTCCTGAGAGAGAGACAGAGTATGAGCAGGGGAGGGGCAGAAAGAGAGGCAGACACAGAGCCCAGAGTGGGGCTGGAACTCACGAACTGTGAGATGATGACCTGAGCCGAAGTTGGACGCTTCACCGACTGAGCCACCCAGGCGCCCCTCATAGGTTCGTGTCTCCTTCTGCCTCATCTTTCTCATGTCCTTCCACCACCCAGCGCTGCTGAAACTGAGGCAGAGACTCCTGCGTCCTAAACTCTGCCTCCTTCCAGCGGCTTTCATGGAACCTCTATCCGTCCAGCCACCCCGGGTCTTGTTTGCCTGTACTGTTTCAGTGCATAGAATAAATGTGTATTTGGGCACTTGGTTGGAAAGGTGTGCTTGCGGGTGAAGATAAGCCCCCCTCCCCCACTGCCACCACAGACGCGTGAGAGCGCGCACATACACACACACACACACACACACACACACACACACACACACACAGAAACCCCAAACTTCCACTCTAATTCTATCGCAAATCATCCCTGAAGCTTAACCAAGCTTGTAGCCTTGACATGCAGCCCTGGGAAAGCAGCTAAGTGTCTGTGGTCTGGGTTTCCAGTGTCCTGTCGAGATCCAGCAGGAGGAATGAGTCACGTTAATTCCGTCCGACTTCAAGGGCCTCGTTGCAATTCTTTACAGTCCCCCGCTCACAAGTCCTCAGGGAGAAGAAGGTTTTTTTTTAAATCGAGGACAAAACCTCAGCGCAAGCAGGCTGCAGGGTCTTTGTAGCTGGTTCTCAATAGAGAAATCCAGCATTCGATGTCAGACTTGCCCCATGGAGAGCACGCCCCACGAACGCCACTGAGAGCAGAGCCCAGACGAGTGGTTCTCTCTGCCTGAAGCACCTTGTCTGGTGGCTGAATGTGAACTGGCTAACTCAGGGCGTTGTGTGCCTCCATCCCCAGCCGCGGGTCCCTGTCTTCTCCCTCCTCGGAGGACAGCGTCTGGGGGCCCGTGAGTCGCTCAGCGAGGTCGCTATTTGGTGACCCACAGATGGCGTTGGTTTTATGCTGCATCCGGTCTTCCATGCACAGCTGGATGGGAAGGGCAGACCAGGGGTCGCTCAGGGCTTGGGGGAGCTGGTGCTGGGTGGGCGGCTACCCCCCGGTTCAAGTGCATGCTGTCAGGTGGAGCGGTCCCTGTGTCTCTCCTCTCAGAGTCTGTCCATCTACATCCTTCCAGACTCGGCTGTGTCTCAACGGCAGCTTTGGGTTTTATTTATTCATGTCTGTGTTCTCACAGCCCTGTGCCATTGCCAAGGTCTTTATGGCCTCTTAAAGTTTTGGAGCCCCTGCTTTTATGGGCCCTGTTTGTTGAAGAGAAGTGCCATTTGGGGAAATGACCAGTTTGCCTTCTGACTGGCTGACGGATGAAAGATTAGATTTTCCTCTTCTGTGTTCGGCTCTAACAACCCGGACATATGCTTTCCGTGCCACCAACTCTCCGAAATAGTCTTTACTTCGTGCATTTGTGCGCACTTTCCACGGGATCTACTCTGTGCCAAATTCATCGCTTAGGCATGTGCTACATCCGTGCGATTTATCACATTGGATCCTGTGGATCAGAATCCCGCAGAGAGGTTCGGAAGCACTGATGCAATTAGGATGCAAATACATACACTTTCCAAGTAGGACTCAAACCGTCTGTAGCCTGGCCTCCTCAAAGCACAGTTAGACTCAATACAGGGTCTGTTGTCTGTTCACGGCGGGTGTACTGGGATCGCCGTGGTGAGGAATCCGGGTGGCTGTCGCAAGCGTTCTTAGCTCCAGGGAGCTTGGGAATGTGTGACCCTGTCTTGGCCCCTTCCTGCCCGGCACGTTTCAAAGGACCTTGAGTCATAAGGAGCGGGAGCAAATGGGGAAGCAGGTACCACTTCTGTAGCAGCAGAGTGAGTATCGTCTCCCGGCGCAGCTCAGAGTCGCGAAGCTGGGCCGGATTCTGCAGGAGGCCACGGCCAAAATCTTGAGATGTAGAGTGTCGTCACCTTCTACCAAGGGCCTCAGGCAGGAGACCAAAGCAAAGCACACCCAGTACCCCATTACATCAGCAAGGGGGAGAAACGGGCACGGTGGCTGGGCTGGGCCATCACCCTGTCCCGCCAGAGACTGAAAAGAAGGGCACCTGTGTCTGAATGAACAGAGACCTGCAGAGGCAGCCCAGCTCCGGGCAGGGGGTGGGGAGGGGCAAGAATGCATGTCCCTTCTCCCTGGGAGGGGACAGAGGGAGGCGGCCCTGCCTCCTCCTTGTTACTCTGCATCCCCGAGTCCTTGCAGAATCAGTGAAGTGAGAAGGCCAGCTCTTGTCCCCGGAAAGAGATCAGAATGGACGTTAATTAAAGCCAAGAACACGTACATTAGGCCTCTGACCCGCAGGCCCTGCTCGGTGTGTAACCGGCCTTTCCGGAGAGAGACACCACGGCCACCAGAGACCTCGCCAGACGCCATGCTAGAGGCAGCAGAAACCCCTCCCATTTGTGTTTCATTGGAGAAACTAAGACCCAACAAATGCAGTCTGCCTGTATCACGGGGGCTGGACCCTGTGAGCATCTGTCCTTGGCCGGCTTCGGGAATGCTACCCTTCCAGCGAGTTCCTTCGGAGCCTCTGGCTGCTTTTCCCTCCAGCCTGGTGTCTCTGAAGGAGCCAGGATCCCACCCACGTTCCTTCGTGTCCCTTCTCCCACTGCCACGACTGGTCCCACCCTTGCTTCTGCCCCTTCCAGATCCCCTCGGGTCCTCATTCAGCCTTTCCATCTTTCTACCAATATTTCTTTATATTAAATCTTCCCATTCAAATAACCAGGGTGGTCTGTTTCTTCTGCCTGGACCTTGACTGATACTTACCCCTTCCTTTCCTGCAGAAAAATGAAAGTCCAAAATAAACCCTCCTTTGTTCCTAATGCTTTAAAGAAATGGCATCCTCAAGGAGAGTGTGGCCCCCAAACTTCTCCTCTCTTGCTTATTGGGTGTGTTTGGAGTAAGCTGATTATTTACGCCATAGAGGGTGGGGGTTGTGGAGATGGAATTGGACTTGGTCTTCCTGCTGGAGTCCTGAGCTTGGAGCACTCATGGCTGGGAATGAAGCTAAGGCACAATGCAGCCATCACAGACGAGGTGGCACAGGAATGTTCTATTTCAGTCCATCATTCAGTTGAGCCCCCTTCTTCAACTTCACAGTTGGCTAAACGAGCCAGTAAATTCCCCCCTCCCTCCCTGCCTCCCTGCCTCCTCTCTCCCTCTTCCCTCCCTGACTCCCTCCCTCCTCCCTCCCTCCTCCCTCCCTCCTCCCTCCTCCCTCCCTCCTCTCTCCCTCCTCCCTCCCTCCTCTCTCCCTCTTCCCTTCCTCCTCCCTCCCTCCATTCTGCCTCCCTCCCTCCTCTCTCCATCCTCCCTCCTCTCTCCATCCTCCTCTCCCTCCCTCCTTCCCTCCTCTTGCCTCTTGATTCCCTCCCTCCTCCCTCCTAACTCCCTCTCTCCCTTCTGCCTCCCTTCCTCCCCCTCTTCCTTCCTTCTCTCCCACCTTCCCTCTCTCCCTCCTCTCTCTCCTCCCTCCCTCCTCTCTCTTCCCTTCTCTCCCTCCCTCCCTGCCTCCCTCCTCCTTCCCTCCCTCTCTCCTCCCTCCCTCCTTCTCTCCCTCATCCCTCCTTCCCTCCTGACTCCCTCCCTTCTTCCCTCCAGAGGTAATTAAGGTTAAATTCAGTTATTAGAGTGGGCCTTAATCCTATATGACTGGTGTCTTTCTCTGATGTCTACTGGGACCATGTGATACTGAGGATTTTGCCAGAATAATCCACTTGGCCTTATTCAACTGTGTTCTACTTACACAGTGTACTTCTGGCCTGTGACACTGCCCAGCCGATGACCAGGGCCCTCCCATCCCTGTGATGTGGATAACTGATGGATAACTGGTCGGGGCTGCATTCCTGGCCCCTGGGAAGATGGCCCCCACCCAGGATGCAGATGTCCCTGCTTGGAATGAGCTGGTCCTTTAACATCTTCTTTGACAGAAAGTCTAATGACTTTCTTTGGATGTTAGTTCCACTTAACCCATCAATGATAAAAATCCCTGGATCAAACTGGAAAAGTTCACAGTCTCATCTTCCTGGCTTGAGTTTTTATGAGTTAGTCCTCCACAGGAGAGGTAGCCGAGAGTGGAGGAGGGCACAGACTGTCCTGGAGAGAGCAGACTAAGAGAAGTATGCCAAGTGTGGTGTGTCTTACCTAGAACAGGTGAAGCCGCAGGTAACACAACTTAAATGGCTCGAACATGTGCAGGCTTATTGTTCTCACATAAGCAGAGGTTCAGACGTGGGCACTGGCTGCCCGGTTCTGCTAATCTGTGATGCTTACCCAGCGTCTCTCTTTGCCTCATGGCTACAAGATAGATGCTACAGCCCCGACATCATGTCTGTTCAGGGCGGAGAAAAGGGAGGGAAAATGTAGAACCAGCCATGTCTATCCCTTTAACGGGAGAAGTAAAAGTTTTCCCAGAAATGTTCTCAGCCTACTTTCATTAAGGTCTCGTTGGCCAGATGTGGGTCATAGAACCACCCCTAGTTGCAAGCAAAACTGGCAAATCAGGACACAGGATTGTCATGATTTATTATCTGGTGTTGGGCATGTGGCCACCGTGGATGAAGGCAAAGAAAGAATAAATGTCATGTAGGCAACTAACAGGTGGCTTTGTCTCAGCTTATTTTTGAGAGTCACATCTCCACGCAGAGTATTTTAGATTGAGATCAGTTTACGATACCACCTTCACACCAGCTGTCTTGTGTAGACAAAGTCGTTTCTACAAGTGACATTATTAACATCCCGGCTGAGCGCCCTGGGGTTTGACCTTCTCTTGCCGGTTTAGAGGAAACTGCTGAATCCTCTATATTTACCAGCTGTCCTGCTCAAAATATTTGAGTATCTAGAAAGGAAATAAAGCAGATGGGGCTGAGGCTTCAGGAGGAAGTTGAAGGCATAAAGGAGGGAAGTCCTTCATTAACACAGAAAATCTTTTCAATCCCAGAGGCGTTTGTTAGAGAGCCCAGGGATGAGTGGGGTTGCCCACGGTAACCGAGAGGATCTTTCTTCCCCACCGGCTGACGGGTCAAAAAGAAGGTATGGGCCGCCATGCTTCTATGTTGATTTCTTGTTTAATTACACACTGGGGAGGAATCAAGGGTGGGGATAAGAGCCCATGGCCGAGAGGTTGTCGCAGAGACAGGCTCCACGGAAGTTCTGTTTATTACCACTCAGGGAGGCAACGGGAGGGAGGCTTCTTTCCCTGGAGACCACCGGACAGAGATCTAGTACAGGCCACAGTTGCTGATATTTCTAATTCCAAAAAAAGTCAGGAAGATTTTTTTTTAAACATTTTTAAAGTTTTTCTTAAACATTTTTGTAAGTTTATTTATTTTGAGAGAGAGAGGGAGAGAGAGAGACTCCCAAGCAGACTCTGCACTGTCAGGACAGAGCCCGACGTGGGGCTCAGTCCCACGAACTGCGAGATCATGACCTGAGCCCAAGTCAAATGTTTGAGCCACCCAGGCACCCCGAAAGATTTTTAAACCCAAGACAAAGTTAGGGGGTGGTTTAGGAGAAATAGAGTTTTTAATGAGTGGACACCACATTGTTCTTATATAAAACCTATGGTAAGTTTAAAATAATATATGTATTTATTTATTTATATTGAAAAAAAAAAGAACTTTTCACAGGGTCATAGGTTTTCTAATCTCTCTGCTTTTCTAGATGGAGAAATACTTTTCCTCAGACCCTACAGACCACTGAGTGGCCAGTACCCACTCTGCAGGGTCCCCCAGTAGCTACTTTGTCCCCTAGGGACAATGCCAAATGCACCTCTTTTGTAGTGTCCAGAAGAGACACAGAAGCTGATTTGTTCCTAGGATTCTGACTTTTGTTTTCCTGATTTCATCCTCCCGACCTGACTAGACACGGATTCAGATTCGCAGTCTCGTGATCATTTAGCGGGGAGGGGGCAAGCGTCTCTCCCCCGTCGCTGAGGGAGTGGCGCTCCAGGAGAAGACGGCGACCTGTAGTTCTTACCTCTCACCGGAGCTCTGAAAGGAGCCGAGGAGGATAAAGCACATCCCAAAAGCCGGGCTTGGGGGACTGGATCAAAGGAAAAGTCTCGGAGCTGCAGAGGGCAGTTTGTGACACAGCCGTGGGGTGAAGGAGGCGGGTGTCCTCCCGCGGGGGCAGGAGAGGGCCTTCCTCCCTCCCTGCAAGGACCAGGGGGAAAGTCACAATTAGGCATTTGTGAAGGAAAGAGAAGCCGGTCATGCCAGCAATTCAGCTCAAGGTGGTGGTGCTGTTACTTTAGGAAGCTGACTGGGTCTTTTTCTCTTCCATCCACTTGGCCTTATTTTGGTAGACCAAGAAGGCGGTATCTTCCTCCTGGCCAGTGTGAATCAGGTCACATTTGCTTCTTTGGGTGGAATCACCTCAAAGCGATCAGAAGCAGTTTCCCCGCGGTCCCCGGTGCTGGTGGGGCTCACGGTGGCCGCTGGCTCCGTGCAGGCTCAGCCGGAGGGAGGTGGTTGTGTGACAACAGGCTTCCTGTTCCCTGCCTCTCGCCCCAGCCACAGCGCAAAGTCTGCATGTGAACGTGCGTGGGTAAATATAGACAGAAGTGTGTGTGTGTAAAATTTGCTTGTATTTATAAAAAGTAATGGTAAACCAGAAACTGCAGAGGGGCTGGGGACAGGGAGAAGAGCTGGGTCTCCCTGTCGGGGCCGCCGGCTCTGGCCTGCTTCCCGCAGCCTGCCCCACTCCGCAGGGCTGGGTGAGGAGGAACTGGAACCCTCCTTTATAGATCATGGCACTCGAATTCCCTGCCTCTTTGGCCCCAAGCCCACTTATAGAACCCTTCCCGCGTCCCCCCTCCTCTGGGCAAACAGCACCTCGGGGATGCACACCCACCACCTGAGGGCCGACCAGGGGCTGGCCCCCCACACGTGTGGGTGCAAGGCTTCTGTGGGATGGGAGGGCTTGGGGCCTGGGAGCAGTGGGCAGAGGGATGGGGCAGGCTCTCCCTGGGCCATCCAGTTCCAGCCCGGAGCTCCTGGGAGCCAAGTTCTGAGTGGGAAACTGGTCTCCATGTCCATGGGAAGAAGCACTTTCTAGGAGGAGAGGACATATTCTATTTAGGAATTTGGTGGCTCAGTTGGTTAAGTGTCCAACTTTGGCTTGGGTCATGATCTCACAGTTTGTAGGTTCGAGCCCCACCTCGGTCTCTGTGCTGACGGCTGGGGGCCTGGAGCCTGCTCCGGATTCTGTGTCTCCCTCTCTCTCTCTGCCCCTCTCCTGCTCACGCTCAGTCTCTCTCTTTCTTGAAAACAAACATTTAAAAAAAAAAAAAAAGAATTTGGTGGCTTGATGTATAACCTGAAATTATCATGGGATATGGACCCCTGTTACCTTTGTGCAAGGACCCACGGGTATTAAGGACACTTGACTAAATTCACCTTGTTTTGTACATTTGACTTTGGAATCATGTGGATAATTTACATAATTATGAATTGAAATGAAATTTTATTAATGAAATTTATTAAGGTGGGACTTATTAAGATGGGACTATTTGGTACGGAAGGAAGGATGTACAGATATGTACTTACTGAGTTAAATAAAAGAGGGAAAGGAAACCAGTGACCTGGACTGGGTATTGAACCGGTGGCATAAACATTCCGGTGACTGTGGAATGTGATCCTGGAACTCTGCCTCCCAAGCTGGGCTGTATTCTGAGAACAAAAGGACCGTAAAACATTTTTTAAAACTATAGTCACCAGTTCTCTTGTTTGTGATAGTGTCAGGCATTTTTATTCTGAGACTATTGTGTGTATACTGTGGAGTAGAGAACATGAGTTGTTTTGTTGGTGTCATTGAGGATGGGACTTTTTTTTTTTTTAAAGGATTTTATTTATTTTTGAGAAAGAGAGTGCAAGCAGGGGAGAGGCAGTGAGAGGCAGGGAACAAAGGACCTAAAGCTGGCTCCGGTGCTGACAGCTGAGAGCCTGATGTGGGGCTCAAGTTCACAATGAGATCATGACCTGAGCCGAAGTCAGGTGCTTAACCAACTGAGCCACCCAGGCACCCTGTGGATGGGACTATTTGGTATGGAAGGAAGGATGTACAGATATCCACCTAAGGAGTTAAATAAAAACCCCATAGTCCTGAATCAGAGTTGGAAGTGTTAGTATGATCTCATATATTTTATCTTTAAAAAGAGACGTATTTCCTGGTTTTGTCCAATAAAGAGGCTTGGAGATGATGAACGCCACTGGAACCCAAATGGAGTGTCTAAATATCTAAAACTAAATCCTGCCAGGAGGAACCAAGACTTCTAAGTTTGGGATGGGATATGTTCAAGGTCGGCTCAGATATCGTGTCATACCCACGAGTGAGGATGTTAGCAAAGATGGTGGCACACATGCCCAATGATGGGGTTTGTGAGCAAACAGCTGAGAAAGAATTCTTGAGACGTCTTTGGTGCGAAAAGGTGATTTTATTAAAACCCAGGGACAGGTCCCATGGGCACAAAGAGCTGCCCTGGGGCTGCAAGGAGTGGCTGATTATATACCCTTAAGTTGGGGGGGGGGGGAGGTTAGGGAGAGCGTAAGTCTCTGAGGAATTTGCAAGCAAGGCTTTCAGGACCTTGAGGGCCAGCTGCTGTTAGAATAAGGTTACTTTTAGTCTTTAGTGAAACAGGAAAAGTAAGGCAGCAAGGCAGCTGTGAGTTCCTCCAGGAAGCTCACGCTCTACGTGTTCCAGGTGTCTGTCGGTGGGTTACAAGCGGTAAGGAGATTTGGAGATGGAAGATTTCCCTTGTCTCTGTGTTCCTCATCACCCAAGACGCAGTCGTGAGCCAGACTGAGGAGTCTCCCACTGCCACTGCGGGCGGAGGATCTCAGGGCTTCTTTAGGGAACCAACG
This sequence comes from Leopardus geoffroyi, assembly GCF_018350155.1. Classification (NCBI taxonomy): domain Eukaryota; kingdom Metazoa; phylum Chordata; class Mammalia; order Carnivora; family Felidae; genus Leopardus; species Leopardus geoffroyi. The sequence goes on along the minus strand of NC_059341.1, from coordinate 10,447,662 downwards.
ATGACACTGTTGCCCCCCACCCCAAACTTAACGACCCCCGTATACTTTCAGTCTGTCTGCTTCCGGTTCATTCCACAGGCACACAGTCTGTTCAAAAGTCTCTCTTGGACAGCACCCTTCAGCTCGCCCCTGGATCCTCTTTTATTGAACGATTTACACTGCCTCTCTCTCTCCTTTTAACATGGCTTTCTTTTCTTTTCTTTTTAAAAATTTTTAAAATGTTTATGTATTTATTTTGAGACAGAGAGAGAGCACGCAGGAGGGACAGAGAGAGAGACACAGAGAGAGAGAGAGGATCTGAAGCGGGCTCCATGCTATCAGCATAGAGCCTGACACGGGGCTCGATCACAAACCGTGACATTGTGACCCGAGGTGAAGTCAGATGCTCAACCGACTGAGCCGCCCGGGTGCCCCACACCCATTTTAAGAACTGGTTTTCCTAGAACTCCAGGCTGTCTAGGTGCCTGGTCCACTCTCCGAGTTATTGAAGGCAACTGATTTGCCAGGTATTCCGCCACATAAGTAATGCAGCTCCGTGGCTCTCCAGCCTCAACGTGGCTTTCTGCCCGCCTGCCACCCAAGTGCTAACACAGGGCCGCGTGATTGAGTTTTCACTATGACGGCACACGACTAGTTAGGACACGTGACAGATGCTGTAACACAAGAGCCCAGGCAACAGGGGCTCAAGGAAGGTGAAATCGCAGCTCTCTCCCACACAGAAGCCCAGACGGGACACAGGTACTCAGGGAGCTCTGCTCCACAAGGCCATCAGGGGCTCCAGGGCCTCATCCGCCATTGCTCAACCAGTCCCTGAGCTTGCTGTCTGTGACCGAGGGGTCGAATTTGACTCATTCCATGGCCTCTGCCTTCCAGTCCAGACTAAGCCAGAACAGGAGGAAATGGAGGGCAGAGAACTTCTTTATGACAATAACCTGTCACTTGAACAAATAACTTCTGCCCACAGTCTGTTGGCCAAAATTTAACCCTCCGGTCATAACCATGCGCACGAGAACCTAGGAAATGTAATTTCTAACTGGGATGCCATGTGCGCAGCCAAATTCAAGGGGTTCTGTTATTAGAAGGAGGAAGGGGAAAATGGATACTGGGGCAATTAACTTTTCTGCCCCACCTAGCCAACCCTTGGGGTAAGAGCTCACCCCAGGGTATTTTTCCTTAAATCTCTGCTGTCCAAGAAATAAGACATTTTCTGTGGCTCAAATCTTATTGCGTAGCTCATGGTTTAAGTCAGATCAGGGATAAGGGCATTAGCTGGAGTGATGTCCCTTCTTCTAGATGGCCATTCCAATCCAGATTCCCAATTGCCCTGTGGTTGGTAATGATAGCAATAATAATAGACAACCACCATTATTGAACAGCCATTTTACAGTGGTTATTTTTTTAAGTGACTCGTGTGCATTTTCTCATTTAGTCTTTGCAAAGCCGACAAAGCAGGTGTTCAAATGGCTGTGCTCTACACTAGGAAGCTGTGCCCAAGACTGTAATTGAGAGAGCTTTCTCACCAACCTTCTCGACCCTGGGTCCGCATCATAGGGGTCCAACACAGACTCCTGAAAGGAAATGAAAAGCTGGCCATGACATGACAAGAACAACCACGGGTGGACCGAGTCTCGTGCAGGATCAGTATGGCTTGGAAACTAGTGATTTCCGAATTGGGACCCTGCATCTTGCGGTGGGGGTGAGGTCAGGATGGCCCGTCGGAATGCAGGAAGACAGTGCCGGAATGTTCATCTGCATTTATTTTTACCTCATCCTGTAGGCATTTCTCTTGGGTGCATGTTTGCTAACGTGGGCACCATCATCAGTGCAGTAGTGAATATATTTAATTTATAAGTAAATATACAATATGGAAGTGCTCACCAGGCATTTGCAAATGGCGGGGTGCTTGATCTACAAAGCTTGGAGACCACTGCTCTCCACTGCTGTCCCCCCCAGGTCCCAGGTGTTCCCACAGAGGAGGAGTGGACAGTGGAGGGATGAGCGTTCTGGGGCAATAATGCTTTTATACGGGCCAGAGTGCGACTGACCAATTACAAACACACACAGAGCCCAGAGAAGGTGCAATCCACTCCTCAAAGCTCTCCTTGGCTTCTTTCCCCCGTGCACCATGTGCCTTCCTGGGGCTCCTTCTCACTCCTTCCATCTGCCTCTCAGAAGTTTCCAGCCCCAACCTCACACCATCCTGTGTACACAACTGGGGAAGTCCCATTTCTGGACCCAGAATTTTCCAACGAGAGCACCAGCAAGGCCAGCGCACCCCTTTCTTGCTAATATTGACCCCCCTCATAGCATAAGTCCTTGTGTTCTATGTAACAGTGGTGACGGGTCCACTGGTGTGCCCCTTGTGAGGGACTGAATTGTGCCCTAAGTCCTATGCCAAAGTCCTAACTCCCGGGGTACCTCAGAATGTGGCCTGATTTGGAGGTAAGATCTTTACAGAGGTCATCAAGTTAATGTGAGGTCATTAGAGTGAGCCCTAATTCTCCATGACTGATGTCCTTATAAGAATGGTAAAATTGGGAGACAGACACGCACTGGGGGAGAAGGCCATGTGACCACGCAGGTGGGGACCTGCAGGTCAAGGAACCCCGGGGGGTTGCCAGCACACCGCCAGAGACTCTTGGACGGGATTCCCTCCCTGCTCGCAGAGGGACCCAGCCCTGCCCACACCTTGATCTTGGCCTTAGGCTTCCAGAACTGTGAGACTGTAGGTTCCCTGATGAAGCTGGTGCTTTGTTATGGCAGCCTCAGCCGACAAATGTGCCCTGGTGCCTGAGGAACCTAGCCTTGTTCAGCTCAGTCTCGTCTTCATTAGAAAGCGAGGGCTTCTCTCTGTCCATCTGAGGGTGTCCGGGTCTCCACCTGCTGCTCCGTGAGGTTGAAATGGCCCCAGGGGGTGGAGTCAGTGGAGGCAGCGGTGGCCTCCATTCTCTGATCTCGCCTTGGTTTCCCCTCTGTTCCTGCTTAATTTCCACGAGAGTTTTCTCTCCCCTTCCTCCAGGCCCAGCCTTACCTTCTCCAAGCAGAAAAACTAGCCATGGCCAGGGTTTGTCTCTTTTCTGCTAGAAACTGGCCTAGTCACAGGAAAATCGAGTTGCCCCTGGGATACAGCAGGCCGTGTCCCCCAAGTGCAGAATGAGGACGTTATTGCTGAGGTGCGAAGGTGTTTACCTGAAGGGTCACGCAAAAGCATAAAGGCTAACTTACATCAGGTCATTCACTTTACAGTATACATTGAAAAGGGTAGAAAAATACAAAATCAAGACTGTCTTTTTTATTTTTTTTATTAAAATTTTTTAACGTTTATTTTTCGAGAGAGAGAGACAGAGAGAGAGAGTGTGAGTGGGGGAGGGGCAGAGAGAGAGGGTGAACATAGAATCCAAAACAGGCTCCAGGCTCCGAGCCATCAGCACAGAACCCAATGCGGAGCTTGAATCCATGAACCGCGAGATCATGACCTGAGCCAAAGTCAGACACTCAGCTGACTGAGCCACCCAGGTGCCCCTAAAATCAAGACTATCTTGGGGCGCCTGGGTGGCGCAGTCGGTTAAGCGTCCGACTTCAGCCAGGTCACGATCTCGCGGTCCGTGAGTTCGAGCCCCGCGTCAGGCTCTGGGCTGATGGCTCGGAGCCTGGAGCCTGTTTCCGATTCTGTGTCTCCCTCTCTCTCTGCCCTTCCCCTGTTCATGCTCTGTCTCTGTCTGTCCCAAAAATAAATAAACGTTGGAAAAAAAAAATAAATAAATAAAATCAAGACTATCTTAATAATGAGGTTGCAGGGTCCCTGTCCTGCACAGAGTGGGCTGTCCCCCGTCTCTCTCTCTATCTCTTCAGGGAGAACTGCCACTCCTTATCTGAGTAGAATCGACAAACATGGCCACAGAACTTTCCAGAATCACCATCTTCTCATTTTGCCTCATGGGATCTGTTTCTAAATTCTCTGAGTCTTTCATGTCCTCTGCCCCAAATTCTATTTTTTCTCTCTCTGTTCTGTCTAGAACTCCCGTACTCACAGACAAAGAAGTCTGAACAATCACATTTGTCCCATCTTGGGCAGCAGGAGGCGTGGGCAGAGGCATATGGCCAGGCGTGAATTCCACACCAGCCGTGGGCCCTGGAGCAGTGACTTCACCCACGTGTGTCTCGTTCTCGCCTGTCACCCTGCCTGCCCACCGGCTGTTGTGACAGTGAGTGAGTTCTCATAACCCAGGGTTAGTAAATGTTACTCTTCTCTAACCACCCATGTCTGCGGCCCAGTTGTTCATAGTAGATATAGTAGATCTGCTCAGTACACATTTGCTGTTTGAACAGACACGTCTCTCACACTGTCCTTTCCTTGTGCCCAACTGCAAATTAAAATGCTTCAAAAATAGTGCTTAAAGCATGGTGCTTGCTGGGTTGTTTCAGTCTGGGTCCAATCAGGAGACAGAAACCACACAATAATTTGAGCAAGGGAAGTTAGTGATAGAAGAGTAAAGATGGAATGAAGATGGAACAAGAACTCTCAAGGGTGTCCTAGGGTTGGGGGAGGCCCCCTAAAAAGGGCTTGGAAGGGGGTTCACCTTTCATTGAACAGATGTGGTTGGGGAGCACCGGATGGTACGGAAATTCGCTGGTAGCTCCGGTCAGAGCTGGCCCATGTCCCCAGGTCATCCTCCAGGATGCAGGTGAGCAGGGACTGCTAGGTGGGTGCAGAGGGGCCACTGCTGCCCATGTGAGTCCTGGAGCACACTTCCGGGGGGCCTGTGCACCGGGCTGGAACCCAGCTTCACTTGCTGAATGAGGAAGAGAGGCTGACCTCCTTCTGCAGTGTCCCTCTCACGCCCTCTACTGGCAAAGCTTAGCATTACCCTCGCTACAAAGGGGAAATGCTGGGGTCTGGCCAGGGTATACTGAAGTACTGACTGACAGGAAATCAGTAACGGGCATACGGGGTAAAGATTGTGGTATTTATCCACAAGGTAAAATTACATGGAGTAATGTAACATTATGTGGTTTTTAATACTGTTTCTTTATTTTTGAGATTGAGAGAGACAGAGTGCGAGCAGGGGAGGGGCAGAGAGGGAGACACAGAATCCGAGGCAGGTTCCAGGCCCTGAGCCGTCAGCACAGAGCACCATGCGGGGCTTGAACCCACGGACGGTGAGATCATGACCTGAGCCGAAGTCGGACGCTCAATCGACTGAGCCACTCGAATGCCCCTAATATTATGTTTTAAAACACTGTTTTAATTCCTTTTTTAAAAAAGTTTTCACAATACCTTAAGTGAAAAAAAACAAGTTACAAAAGCAAATGGTACCCTGTTTTTATTAAAACGGTACCCTAATTTTATTAAAAGAGAGAGAGAGAAAGAGCAAAGGTGTTCGTCTAACAGAAAAAGATTCCTGAACTTCTTCTCCTTCCTCCTCCTGCCTGTCAACCCCCCTCCTACCCTTTCCCATTGTTTGGTTAGAATAAGAGAGTGAGAAATCGGAGGGGCCGGGATAGTCACCTCACATACGAGAGAACCGAGGGCTTTAGCTCCTTCCCCGTCAGCCGCCTCATCCCTCACCCAGGAGGGGTTGGGAAGAAGGCGTAGCGAAGTTATTGCTGAGCTATGTCGGATCACAGCCGACAAATACTCGTCTGCCACTTTCCTCATCCTTTTTGCTCTCAGGATTCCCCCAGCGGTGCTGGACTGGCCTCCCCTCAGACCCAAAAGGATTAGAAAGGATTTGTGCACTGGCTTCAGGAAGGGTGTGAGAAAATATGATTCTCCTTATTATGTAGATCAGCATGTATCGGTGTTCTTGAGAAGGAAAGTGGCCTGTGGTCGACAGTGCTGGTTAGACCATGTTTAGCAACCATGTTCCTGGTTCTGGGTTTTGAGGGGTTTTTTTTTGCCTCCCTGCTTCTCCTGCTGCACTCTGTAGCACGTCCCAGCTTTTATTTTAAATTAAAAAAAAAATTTTTTTTTACATTTATTTATTTTTGACGGAGTACAAGTGGGGGAGGAGCAGAGAGAGAATGACACACAGAATCCAAAGCAGGCTCCGGGCTCCGAGCTGTGAGCACAGAGCCCGACCTGGGGCTCCAACTCACAAACCATGAGATCATGACCTGAGCCAAAGTCAGACACCCAAATGACTGAGCCCCCCAGGCACCACCCCCCTAGCTTTTATTTTAATGCATGCATTTGTTTTGTGGAACCCAATTTGGAAATGCTACAGGTACAAAAATATGAAAAATGTCTACAAACATTTTTGAAACTTTAGATATTAAAATGTATTTGGTCTCATAAGCCTCTTTTTTTATACTGGTGATTGACTTTTGTCACAAAGTGTTTGTTCATAAAAATACCACTGCATGCATATACATATACACACAGACACATCTGTACACATATGCACAGATGGACACACATGCTTGTATACAGGCATGTGCACACATACATGTATACACATACGCACACATACAAACACGTACATATACACATATATACGCAATACATCATATACACATACGTAGGCGTATGTATACACACATGCGCACATGCATATACACCCATACGCGTGCTCAGACACATACACGCATGTGCACACGCTTCCACAGGTGTATACCCACCCTACATACACATGCGTATATACGTATATAGGCATCGACAAATACTGGAGGACTCTGTGCTAAAGTGGGAGCAGCTCTCACCTTTTGGGGTGAAATCCCAGAGGACTGAATCCATCTGTGTGGTTTTCTCCATTTCTATGGTTATTTATTCCTTTTGTATTAAGGCAAAAATAACCGTGAGATGCCTTCTTTTGTTTTTTTACCGTGGCATTTAAGACGGTCTGCTGAGCGCCACTCTGAGGGACAGCTCGCACGTGCCCCCGTCAAGGTGACTGCACAGAGGGTGTCTCCCACGTCAGATTTCTGGATGAGGGAGCGTCAACGCAAATGTCAGCGGGGGAGCTTCTCTGACCCGCTAATGGGCTGTGTCCCAATTCGGCCTTCCTTTCGAGGGTCACTCTGGTGTTTTCTCAGCTGGTGAAGCCCTGACCCGCTCTGACAATTATTACTTCATGTCGAAAGGGCGCCGTGCTGAGCTGTCTAAATCTGACAGGAAAAGATAGAGCGGCCCCCATCAAACTCTGGGCCACGAAGCTCCAGCGGAGGGTTAAAGGTTCTGGAATGTTCTGTGGAAAGACATAACAGCCTTTCCTGCGCTGCCTCCTGCTAGCCTCCTAAATAAGATCTCACCAGCCCGCGGCTTCCCTCCGCGTTGGAGCTGATGCCCTCAGACGGTGGCACCATCTCGGGGCCTGGGTCTGTGCACAGAAAACGGGCCGAGAGACACGGCCCCGGGGTGCCAGCTGACCACCTTCAGGGAGAATAACCCGAATCTCCTGGAATTTGTTCCGAGGGGAAGTGGAGAGGGCGCTCTCTAGTATGATGAGAAACGACCTATTTAAAACGCCAGCTGGGCGCCTGGGTGGCTCAGTTGGTTAAGCCTCCAACTTTGGCTCAGGTCATGATCTTGCCGTTTCCGAGTTCGAGCCCCGCGTCAGGCTCTGTGCTGACAGCTTGGAGCCTGGAGCCTGTTTCAGATTCTGTGTCTCCCTCTCTCTCTCCTTCTCCCTTGCTTGTGCTCTCTCTGTCTCTCTCAAAAATGAATACACATTTTTTTTTCATTAAAAAAAATTTAAGTGGATTATTTCACTTAAACCATTCTTTCAACACTTGTTTGCACACGCCCGAAATGCCAGCAAGGTTCTAGGTGCTGTGAGATAGCGGTGGACAAAAGAGACAAAGTCCCATGGAGAAACAAAGGGCGATTTATACACACAGTGCAATATTATTCAGCCTTAAAGAAGAAGGAAACCCTGTCACGTGCCGCCACATGGATGGATGCTGGGGACAGACGCTAAGTGAAATAATCCAGGCACAAACAGACGAACACTGTATGATCCCACTCACATGAGGTACTGATAGTCACGTTCACAGAGACAGGTGGCTTCCAGGGGCTTGGGGATGGGAGAACACGGAGTTTGTGTTTAATGGGGGCAGAGTTTCAGTTTGGGAAGATGAGAAACTTCTGGAGATAGATGGTGGTGATGGCGGCACAGCAGTGGGAATGTAGTTAATGGTGCTGGACTTCAAAACGGTTAAAATAGTAAATTTTATGTTATGTGTATTTTAACACAATTTTTCTTTTTCTTGTTTTTCTTTTCTTTTCTTTTCCTCTTTTTAAAAAGAAAGACCAAGTGCCTGCTCTCGAGGGGTCCATGTTCTAGAGGAGACGTCTCTAGTCCGGCGGCTGCACCGGACTTGGGGTTCAGAGTGATGATCTCATGCTCTGTACAGCCCTCCTTGCTGAGGCTCCCGCACGGATGAGTGAAGTACACGCCCATATTCACCTTGGGCGCCAGCCGGGGGTACACGCTGACACCCTGAGGGGTCCTTGAACTATCACACAGGTGCGTTTCCCCCTTAGGCGTCTCTCCTTGCCCCCCACCCTGCTGTCTCCGCATTCCAGCCTGCTCCTGGGCGTCTGAGTCCCACCCTGTCCTCAGGCTCCTCATCAAGAAGCCCAAGACTAGTGCCTCAGAGGTGTCACCTGGGAGTGGGGCTCTTCGGAGGGGCAGTAGCACCTGGGGGCCTGGTCACAGAGCAGCCCCTCTACCTCACCCCTTCCAGCCTCTCACCCCCTCTCTCTCTCTCACCCCCCCCCCCCCACCTTGACCCTGCCTTCTTTAACCTTCTGTGTCTCAGCCCAGAGGCAGGTCTGGCAGAAACCACATGACAGAAGGCCGGGGACAGTGATCCCACAGGGGTGGACAGGACAGGCCGAGGTGGAGGCCCAGCAGACCCTGGACCCACCACTCTCAACCCATCGCCCTTAGGATCACCTGGGGCTTTAAAAACAGTGGTGCCCAGGACCTTCTTTCTGGGTTGTTTAAAAAAAAAAAAAGCTCCTCAGTAATTCTGTTGGGCAGGTAGGGCTGAGGACCGTTGATTTACATACAACCTTGACCTCACATTTTAATCACTTGGGGAGCTTTTAAAAAGTACAGCTGGTCTGGGTCCCATCCCGAGGTTCTGATGTGCTTTGAGTGCCCTTGGGCTGCGGGGTTTCTAATAGCTGCCCAGAACATTCCGTGTGCTGCTTCAGCTGTAAACCAGACGTGGGGTCCCTGAAGCAGGTGCCACCGGTCTGCTGGGGCTGCAGGATCCGTCAGGCTCAGTGTCTGTGATCCAGGACACCTTCAGGGGCCCCAGATAAGGTTTAATTTTCACTTCTTTTAAAATCGGAAGAAACAGATGAACTTTTAGGTTGAAGAAAATGCTGTCATATATGCTATTCATGTATTCATCTTTGTACCAACAGAGTCATAAAATATACTTTTTAATATTAATTTAATATAAATTTTAATATTAATCCTTAATTTAATATTAATGACCACGAAGGTCGTCGTGAGGCCCCACCATCTGCTGTGCTCAGTACAGATCCTTGGGGCCCCCTGTCCGGGGCTTTGCACCCAATGGGCACTGAGTGAAAAGGAAAGGGATGTCTATGAGGAAAATAAAATGCTAATGGGGGGTTTCATGGAACTCATCCCTCTGACGGAGCCTGAAAAACGAAGGGAGACTAGGCTGAAAAAAATAAGAACCAGGAAGAAATAAGGTTGAAGAGAGCTGCCTAAGAATATAAAGGGCGCCTGGTTCTTTCTGGGGTTCTGTGCACCTGCCCCGGGGTGGGCGGCGGGGGGCAGGCAGTGAGCTCCGTAACTGTGAGCTCCATTCCCGTGGATAAGTGCAGAGAAGCAATGCGGGGGTGGGGGTGCGGGGAGCTTTGGCACATTTAAAGACGACTGAAATAAGAAAGCAAGCTGACAATAAAGGGTTTGCGGGCACCCCAGCAGGAGGGCCCTACGCTGCCGCCGGTTCTGAGCTTGGATTTCCCAGGCTGACAGCAGGGGGGAGGGCTCTGAGTCCAGAGCCTCTGGGAGGCCTGGCCCAGGGGCGCCCCCGACTCTTCTCAGTGGCCCCCATCGAACAGCCTGTGTAGGGTGAGCCGTGGGGGGAGAGAGCCTGCGCACATGACCTGATCCAGAAAGCTGCACCAAAAGCACGTTCTATTTATATGTTAGAAATAGCAGTCACAGGAGGTTCGAAAGGCGCATGCGCCAGCCGCGGCCTCAATCAGGCCGTCCCCAGGAGGGTGGGCGCGGGCAAACCTCCCTGCTCCGAGGGGCACACAGGGTTGGGTGCAGGGCCTCTCGGGGGGCGCTGGCAGCTGGGGCAGGGCCGCATCGTCACGCCCCCAGATGCTGCTGCTGTGACGAGCCCGTGAAGGAAAGGGGGGCTGCATTTTCAAGCCGATGTTTGATGTTCAGATGCAACCTGGTGCTTTGTGCGCTGCTATTAAATGTGATTATGTGATGGCACGTGGTGATTAGCGGAGCCGTGTCCCTCGCTGGGAACCTCCTCCCCCTGCTCTCCACCCCCACAAAGCCCTGGAAGTGGGGTTGAGATCAGAGCGGGGGCGCACATCAGCCGGCTCCAAAGAGCCTTTACCCCCGCGTGGCTTCCGTTAATCAGTGAACACCTGCGAGCCAAACTCTGCTGCCCCCCCAGATGTCCTCACATGCTCCCCCAGAGTAGTGTCGGGAGGGTGACACCGTGCCTTTAACACCCCATAAAACCACCTGAGACCCCATTTACACTCAGTTGGTGGAAAGAGCACACCCCATCCACACTCATTCCAAAGGCCACTTTCTTCCAGAATAATTCGGGGTTGTCTCATTTCTGCTCCAGCCATGCTGCAGCCTGCTTCTCCGATGCCGCTGGGCACAGAGCTACCAGCCCCAGGGATTCTGCCCACTTCCTTCGTCCCCTGGGGGCACATCAGCCCAGGATGTCTTCCTGATGGCTCCCGGACCACAAGAGGTGGGTTGGGTTCAGAGCGGACAGGTGGCCACTTGAAATGTAGCCATTCCTGTGCTGACGGGCCCCTGTCATCCTTCCAGAAGCCGTCTTCCCGTTGGGATGCTGCCCAACCCCTCTTCATAGTTGTCCCTCCTATCACCCCGGGAAATTCCACTTTTAGGGCTCTTGATTTTTAAAGCTGAGCCTGGAACACTGCTTTGGCTAGATCTCTTTTATCTGAGTGATGCCTTCTGAGGGAAGAAGCAGGAGTTTTAGACCCTAAAGACCCAAGAAAGCCCGGGTGGGGTTTTTCCACTTCCCTTGCAGCTCCGTTTTGTCTCCTGCCCCTACACAGCAGTGATCGCCATCTGCCTGTGGGCACCAGCCTGAGACAGACGCTAGGGTCCAGGGAGGGAGGTGGACATCACATGTCATGTAGCCCCCTCCGATTTTGTGGCACACTGGGGCAGTTGGGGTAATCCTGCCTGGGGAGCAGAGGCCATCTCGCCAAGTGTCCTGACTCATCACTGCTCTGTAGGATGGCTCTTTCACGGAAAAGTTCTGCACTGAGATCATCTTTGGTTTGGGACCCGGCTGTCAGGTCTGGACAGGGCAACTTTCCCTAGTCATTTATGGCTCTCCTCCATGTTCCGGATGGGGGTCACATCTGGTTCAGAAAACCAAGTCCCCGAGGAGATCATCACTGGATCTCTGTAATCAGGGTCCAGTTGTCCTCCCACGTCCTGGCTGAAGTCTGAGGGTGGGGCAGAGCCTCCGGGACTCTGAGTGATTCTGAGTCAGAGAGGACAGGCCAGGACACTGGCTTCCTGAAGGGTGTTGGTCACATGTGCACACAGGCATGTGTGTGCACATACTCAGACACACATATATGCATGTGTACACACAAACACGTGCGCACCCATGTACGCATACGCAACTTAGCGTCTTTGCTATGGTCACAGTCACACACATAGATAATGTACCCGGGGATCTGCGTGCAGACCAGTTTAGCTGCAGAAAGAACCGTTCTTGAAGTGTATTCTGTCCAAGTCTGTAGGTGGTGGGTGAAAATGGCTCTAATAGATGTAGCCCCCCAGTGAGACTTGCGTGGGCAGGCAGCCTTTCAAGGGTTGGGAAGAATGTGAGGCTTGGAGGGGCTGGGGAAGTAGAGGGATCTGAGCTGGGTCTTCACAGGCAGGTAGGATTTGAATAAATGAAAGGGCATGGGGGCATTTAAGATACAGGAGGCCGTGTAAATAAAGGTTGAGGGCATTAGTGGCTCTGGTGAGTGGTGACAGCAGGCTGGTGGGACCAGAATGGCAGGTAGTTCGGGAGAACAGTCACAGCAACAAGGTCTGGCAGATAAGGCGGGTCAGACTGAAGGGGGCTTGAAAGTCTCCACAATGGGGTGGACATTAGAAGCCATTGATGTTTCTTCAAAAGGACAAGAAGAAAAGGAAGGGACATTGATATGCTTTCTAGTCACCAGATTCTGTGCCAGGTACTTTACGTTTATTTACCCTTCGCCAGAGTCCTGTAAGGCAAGAAAATATTATTCCTAGTTTTACCAATGAGGCAACCGAGGCTCAGCTAGATGGTATTACCAGCTCAGGGTGGTGCAGCCGGTAACTGATGTGGCCAGTTCCAAACTCACTTTCCCCCAGTTCCAAAGCTCCTGTCTGTTCCCTGTAGCACATTGCCTCCCAAGAACAGCAGCAGAGCTAAAATTAATTTAAGGAAAGATTCATCTAGCTGCAGTGAAGACACAGATTGGAGGCTGGGGTCAGGGGACCTTCTATTGAAATAAGCAGGAGTGAGATGAATGTACAAGATGAGCCTGGAACCTGTCACATCAGAAAGCAAGGATACCATCAAAGTGGACACAGGAGCCAAAGTGGTTCCTACCGGCCGAAGACGAGACAATGCAAACATCAATTAGGGTAATAACTGCAGGGGATTGATCGCAATGGCTTAAAATACATCAGATATGTTCAACTCCAGGCCTTTGTCACAATACTAAAAGTAAGACACTCCCTGGCCACTTTTGGAGGAGTTCATTCTTTGGGAAACGTGTCTAAGAAAGGAAAATATCCAGCGTTCTCAAGCACTCCTTCTGCTTTTCCCATATGAAGTGTCTCCTTTTAGAAGCCTTCTGGCTAATAACTGAAGAAGGAGCTGTAGAATTAGAACATCACCGTGTGCCAGCCTCTCACGGATGAATGGATCTGGCCCCAGTGCCTAATAATATCCCAAGAAGAGCTAACCAGGTAGATAACCATATACCTCCTCATGGAAAGAACACCGCCACTTTGGGTGTTTCTGGCCAAAAACAATCATGCTTGAATTGGATTAAGCCTCTCGATCTACATATGAACTCGCAGGAATGTCAAAGGACAGAGAAACATATTAAGGGACATCTTGGGGATGCGATCAACAAAATCCAGACTGCGGGATCACTGACTGGATATCTGATATTCATCGGGAATTGATATCGTTTTTGAAAGGAATGGTTCTGGTTTTGTGGATTTGTGCTAAAAAAACAAACTCTGGTCTTACTGAGAAACCTTCTGGAGTATTTATGGATGAGATGATACGATGTCTGAGGGGGGAGTTTGGAGGGTGGGGGTAGTTGTAGATACAACAAGGCTGGCTGTGAGTTGAAAAGTGTTGAATTCAGGTGGTAGAAAGGCATCGTCTTCTCTGGCATCTGTTGAAAATGTGCCTCGGGTGGGATGCTGCTGCTGCTGCAGTGGCAAAGGGAAAGCAGTGCGTAGCGGGGAGGTTTAGAAGGGACAGGAGAATGAACCAGAGCTGGATCTGGGGCACCGGGGGAGGGCGAGGCATGGATGCATCTAAGCCCCTGACCCCCATCAGTGTGCTGGCAGCATATGGTCCAGCACCACCCAGCTCCTGACTGCAGACAAGCTCTTCTGCCTTGGAAGTGCTGAGAAGTGTTGCCAGCCCAACCCGGAGGACCGTCTGCCAATTGTTAATGATCTGCCAGAATCCCAGCTCCAAGGCCACCTCAATTGTGCCGTCTTCTGAGGCAATCATGCCCCCTCCCGGGCTCCCCTGGTCCTCATTCAGACTGGCCCGGATCACAGTCTCACCTGCATTTCGGTAGGTTGTGTTCAGTCCCTTGTCACCCCCGGCGCGTGTCCCCCTGGGGCAGGCAGAACTCACCAGGGAATCCAGAGCGGCTCCACATGGGAGGCATGTAGGACCTGCCTATTGGTTGTGAAACGAACAGCCCCCTTGTTCCCCACTGGCAGGCAAGGATAGTTAAGCAGAGGGCGGAGGACTGGACAAGAAGAGACAGTCTTGACATTGGCCAGGAGAGGCTCTGCCAGAATCTAGACCCTCAGCTGTTTCCGTGGCCCCGTGGGCAGCTGCTTCTGAATCCCTTCCTCGAAGTCAAGCGCATTGAGGACCTAGGAGGAGAATGATGCTGAAGGTGCTCCCCATCAGGTCATGCTCTGGGTCCAGGCACCTCGTGTGCCCCACGCTCTGCTCTGGGAGTTCAGAAGGTGCCATTATAGGCAGCCTTGCCCTGGGAACCCGGGGAGAAGGTCCCGCGATAGAGCTGGAGGGGAGCATGAGGGAGAAGGCCTGGGTGCCACATCCCAGGCTCTGCGGAGATGTCTGGGATGGGCTGCTGGCGGTGCCCCCTTCTGCTAGTGCTGAGTCCCCGTGGCCTCCGTGGGAACGCCACGTCTTGGACCCGTTCCAGGCTCAGTAATTACATTCTGCCTGTTAAACTCCCTCTGCGGTCTCAATTGGATACTGTTGTCATTGAGTTTGCTTTCTCAAATCAGCTTTTCAGGGTGACGTCTGCAAGGCTGTGCCACTGGGAGCTGTCTCACAAGGTGGAGACGCGTAGCAGAACCCCGGGCCTTGCTTCAGGAACTCCGGTCCCTGTCCCTCCCTGCTGGGGGCTGGGACCCCTAGGGGACAGATGTTGGTGGACGGGGTGAGGAGGTGCTGGGCGCCTTCCTGTCCACTTGTCCTGTTTAGCTCACAAAGGGGCAGAGCAAGGGGGCTGCGGTTCTGAGCGACAGATGCACAGTGTGGGTCCCGCTGGGCAGCCCCCCACCCGGGTCCAGCCTGGCTCAGCCCAGCCCGGCCGTGTGATACGGGGCAGGGTGCGCTGTCCGAACAGGAGATACCTCTGTGATGTCTCCTGATTTCAACATGAGGCACTTAGGAGTCACAGAACTGTTTCAGTCGGTGAAATCGGGTCGCCTCCCTCCAGGCCAGCCATTTGCCCCCTCCCCCAGGCTCTTTTGGCTCTATGGCAGCTGAATGGGGGTAGAATGAGCAGATCAGGGGCCTCCCGCAGGCACGGCACCCCCGACCCCTGGGTCAGAGGGACCTCGAGAGTATCCAGCCCGATAAATGTCAGACATTGCAGAGCCACAGAACCTTCCTGAAACTCGTGTGTAGCAGAGAGCAAAGTGGGGCTGCTTGATTCCTTCCCCTCCCCCACGCTCACCTTCCCCACCCTTCAGGGCACTGAGTCTCACGCCCGGTGCAGTTCATGCGGGGTCTCCCGGTCCGGGTAGCGGTGCAATGAGGCAGAATCCTGGGGCTCCTCAGAGCACAGCTTGAACCCACCGACCTGGTCCGACCTCCTCATTCTGCAAGTGGGAAACTGAGGCTTGAGGTCACACACTCTTGATGGGCAGAAGCTCTCCTTATGACCTGTCCAGACTTTTCCCACAGCACAAACAGACCCCCCTCTGTCTCCTCCAGCACCTCTGGATGTGTGAGCAGGGAGATAGGGTACGTATCACCTGCAGCATGGCCCCCTGTCTCAGGCTGGGCCACCCCTCGCGTGGCTGTGGGTCTGGAGACCAGGAGAGGTCAGTGCTCACGTCTGGCTATGTGATGGCACACCCAATCAAGAAAGACAGCATCCAAAGGCAGACACTCTAGTAAATAAACGGGAGGAACCCAGTTTGGCTGGAACAATTCTCCAGAACGTCTCTGGATCCCTACAGAGTGGGTCAGCATCTGGAACCAGGGACAGCTGCTTCCTGCTGACCTAGCCAGGCATGTGGGTGGAGGCCTGGCCATTCATTCTCCTGGAAGGCTTCTTAACAGTCCTCCCCCTCAAATATCATGGTCTAAACCCTCGGTTTCAAAGAAGACGGGAAACCCACCCGCCAAAATGGTAATGGCAAGTACTTCAAAGCACCCGGGGCCCTGGGAAAGGAATCACAAGAAAGAATGAAGTGGGAGATTAGGAGGAGTCCCCTCACACCCCCACCCACCCCAGTGAGCGACAGGGGACGCCCGTGATAGCCTGGTGAGGGAGGGCGTGAGGGGGTCCACACAGGTTCTCTTCCTATCTATCTAGGAGCCCTGTGCAGAACCATCAGTAATGGTTAAGACTTCCGGCTAAGCGGTGCCCTCCTCCTGAGTATCTGACGTCAGCTCTCAAGTGCTCCTGCAAATTGAAGCGAAAAAGGTAGGCGTGAAAGCTCAGAGGCCAGATGGCGGGGTTTAAACATGCCAGCAGCGAGTTGGGACTGCTTGACTTCTCGGAACCTCAGTCTCGTCATCTGCAAGGTGACGGCAGTGCCTACGTCACTGGGCTTTCTTGGGCATAGAGTGAAGTCATCTGGGAAGGAAAGCAGTGCCCGACCCCAAAATGGTGCCCAGCAAATAGTAGCCTTTCCATATTGTCTTACGGATGATTTATCAATCGGTCACTTCCTCTAAGATGAGTGACGGGGCCCAGGGACTTGGGAGAAGAGGGAGTAGGAGGCCACGGGGACCCGGAGAGTGTGAGTTGGGGGGCCAGGGTGCAGGAGCGGGAAGTCTTTGCAGAGTTTCCTCTTGGTGACCCCCCTTTCCCTGCCTGGTGGGCGGTAAAGGGGTCTGCTGGGGTATCTCAGTAGGAGAGCTCTCCGAGTCCCGGGGGCCTCCTGAGCCCTACTTGTGTTTCCTCTGGTTTCCGTGGTGATGCTCTGTGTCCCCCAGCGTGCGACAGAGCTGGCCAAGGCCATAGGCTGTGAAACTTCCGTGTCCCACTAGCAGCCCCCACACCCCACACATCCCCTTTCCTCCCTGTGCAGGTTTTGTGATGGATGGGACACTAGGAGGGAGGAGACTGAGCTGGGTCATTGCGTTGCTTGTGCCCCAGACAGGAGCCTGTACCTCAGACCCACAGACCTTCAGGGACTAAAGGGTAACTTGTTCTAGGGGGTCCCCATTCCCTTGCTGACATCACCGCCTGCACGAAATGATTCCCAGCCTGGTGGGTCGGGAAGGCCCGCAACCGTGGGTCTCTTTGTTTCCATTTGTTTTAGTGTGAGTGACTTTCGAGGGACCAGTTAGAGACGATCCGCCTTATGTGTGTAAGGCAC
The DNA here is from genome assembly GCF_018350155.1 of Leopardus geoffroyi. Lineage (NCBI taxonomy): Eukaryota > Metazoa > Chordata > Mammalia > Carnivora > Felidae > Leopardus > Leopardus geoffroyi. The sequence goes on along the minus strand of NC_059341.1, from coordinate 10,430,371 downwards.
TTGATAACACTTCTCGTTTGTGGTAAGAACCTCTCTGCTGCTGTCCTTTCGGGGAAATCTTGGCAGTCCACATGCAGTTAGGGGCTGCTCATGGCTCTCTTGGGCCTGGAATGTAATTCCTTTGCTTTATCAGATAGCACTTTCTTAAAATCAGCTGATTTCTAAGCCATGAAACATGATTGGAGGGGGCTGGGGCTCGGGGTCAGACTGGTGGACAATAGGGGGTGTTCCGTTTTCTCATGGCCCCTGGCAGAGGTCATGGCGGAGCCCTGGTTAGCGAGTACTCCAAGCCCAGAACATTCACCACTTTCTAGCAGCTGCAGACGCATAGGAGTCTGTTTGGCACACATGGCTGAATGCTCACAGCATCTTGGTGAACGTCCATATCCCAGTTACACGGTCACTGTCAAATCCTTCCCCGTCCCTGTAGACGGAGTCCTTGCTCAGACCCTGTGGTTCACGTGGGACAAATCAGCACAAACCAGGCTGTGGCGAGCAGTCTTCCCTTTTCCTGACAAGCAGCCCCCACAGCTTCTAAAAGCCTCTTCTGGCTCCATCGATCACACGTGTCCCCTCCCTACCCATGAGATCAGCCATGGAACCTTCTGGAATGACAAATTCCAGAACTCTGGCTTAGTCCCAAGGATGCACAAATGAATGTCTATTCTGTTTACAACCACCACGCCCTGGCAAATCCATTCTTCATGCTCCAGATCTCCCATGGTCAGGAGAAAGTTCTTCCAAAACACTAAAAACTTTGGGGCCATAGTCAGTGACCTTTTTCTCTCCGTTTCTCTGTAGTGACATTGTAGAGGGGCTGGTTTCTGTCCTTCACTTCTCATGGGCCATTAGTGGGAGGAGATGTTCCATTATCTGAGCTCTAATGAGCCCAGTAACTGGAGAAGAAGGGCCTATGGGGGAGATTTAATTTGAAACTCAACGGTCTAGTTATTCTAGTGGGCTTTATTCTGGACCCCAGGGCCCACAGGGTAGGGGTGTCCCGTTGTAGTCAGATCCAGGACCTGCAAGTGGTGTTGAGGGCAGCCCGAGGCCGGGAGGGGAGGGAGGAAAGCGGAGGGAGGGTGGAGGGAGGAGAGAAGACCCGCTCCAAGGAAGTCCTGCCTGTTGTTTTTGCTCATGATAGTGGCCTTTAAAATTATCCAGGCCCAGGCGACAGTTCCTACATGCTCTGTGATTTTGCAGCTTTAGGGACCTAGTCAGCCTCCTCCAGCTTTTATAGTTAGTTCAAAATGTTCTGGAGAAAAAGTTTGGCTTGCTTGTGAGCAGCTCAATGGCCTACTTCTGTATGCTAAGGGGATGGTTCCTGTCTGCTGGTCTAGAGACCACATGGCCGTGGATGTACATTCCATCAAGTACATCCCTCATGGATTCATCCATTCCACTTACATTGACGACCTGCATGAAATATCCCTCTACTGCATACCCCACCTCGCTGGGGGTCCGTCGCTCTGATTAGAGCTTCCGCTTGGTCCCCTTCCTCCTCCTCCTCCTTTTGTGTTGAAACGGGGCAGTTGGATCTTCTCTTCCCCAAATTCAGTGTCCCCTCTGGCTTCCTTGGGGTCCAAAGTTCCTTCTCTACTGGCTCTTTGCCAACATCATTTAAGTGTGTTGAAAGCTTTTTCCACTCAAAGAATTCCGTTCTTTGAGTGAACGGAAATTCACTCAAATTTCCGTTCGGTGGGGGGGCTCCTGGGTGGCTCACTCATTTAAGCATCCGATTCCAGCTCAGGTCATGATCTCATGGTTCGTGGGTTCGAGTCCCGTGTCGGGCTCTGTGCTGACAGCTTGGAGCCCGGAGCCTGCTTCGGATCGTGTCTCCCTCTCTCTCTGCCTCTCCCCAGCTCGCACTCTCTCTTTCTCTCAAAAATAAATAAACATTTAAAAAAATTCCACTGGGCTCCCTAGCCTCCCATTTGTGACTCTGTCCTTTAGCCTGAACAAGCCAGGAGCATTAGAATAACAGAATAACTAATAATTAGAATAACAATAGGTAATCCTATTATTGTTGTAATGAAAGAGGAGGATAGATTTTCCTTCTTTCCTTTTCTCAAGGGTTGGTTTGTTTCGGTGCAACTGCTGACTTGGGTTCTGGATTTCATGGATATAAATTTTGCAAGATTTTTGGTTGAAATATGGTAAATAGCGTTAATGATTACTGATCAGAGTGATAAATCAAGTTGATGTATCTAGTGGTGGCATATCATTAAGGGGAGATTTAAACTTTCAATCTTTAACTTAAAAGGTTGATGCTTATATAGCCTCTTAATGACTTTATAGTAGAGATGGTGATCGTTTTTCGAAATGTGTGAACGGAACCAGTTCCAGTACAATAGGTTTGAAGCTGCGATTAGAGCCTCAAATCTCTGAACATTGGCTGTAATATAGTCCAGGTCGTGTGCCCATTAGGGTTGTTTGATTAAGTCGGCCTGGAATGGCATCAGTTTTGAGGCCTAGGGATGGGACGGCTTATGAATGTAGCACGTCTCCGATGAGAATTAATATACGATATACGTCCTCTTCCTGTGGAATCATGCCTCCAGTCCTACCCTCCCTTGCAACTGCTCTGACCCAGGGCACCGTGGCCCCAAGACAGTTAATAATCCCCACAGCTGCCCTCTGCCCCTACCTGTTTGGCCATCCTCCCTTGCTGACCACCCACTCTGGTCCCCACCCCACCCCCCACCCCCAGATTGCTCTCGACTTCCTGGTTGGCCCTTGCTGGCCTCTCTCTGCAGTCCTGCAAGATCAGTGCTTCCCAGGGCTCTGTTCTGCCTCTTCATCTGTATTTTGTCCTTTCAGCTGGCATTCACGTCCTCGCAGCGACCCAAACCTAGAGTCACCTCCATCTGCCGCCTGGACTGCCGGCAGCATCCACCCTTGTTCCTTTAATTCATTTTCCACCACAGACGGGAAGGATCTTTCTAGCATGCCGTTTGTCACGTCCTTCTTCTGGCTGAAACTCTTCCGGGATCTCAGCTTTCCCTTTCAGGTAAGGTCTAAAGAAAACACTTAACCTGACATACTGGATCCTTCGTGATCACACTTGCTCTTCTCCAGCTGCGTTCTTTCTGGAACACTCTTTCCAGAATTGGGTACCTGGCCAGCAAGTAATAGGCTCTTAGGGGCTGAACCGTGGGCCCTAACTTCCAGAATGTGACTGTATTTGGAGACAGGGCCTTTAAAGAGGTACTTAAGCTAAAATGAGGTCGTTGGGTGGGCCCTAACCCATTATGACTGGTATCCTCATAAGAAGAGGCGATGAGGACACAGACACAGATGAGGGAAGACCGTGTGAGGACACAGGGAGAAGGCGGTAATCTACAAGCCAAGGGGAGAGGCCTTGGAAGAGAGCTGCCCTGCCAACTTCTGGTGTCCTTGCAAGTCCTCAGTGTTCTCTGACAGTAGAAACTTGTGTTTGTTCTGGGGCACCTGGGGAGCTCAGTCAGTTGAGTGTCTGACTTTGGCTCAAGTCATGATCTCGAAGCTCGTGGGCTGGAAGCCCCACATCAGGTTCTCTGTTGTCAGCACAGAACCCGCTTCAGATCCTGTCTCCTCTCTCTCTCTCTCTCTCTCTCTCTCTCTCTGCCCCTCCCCCACTCATGCTCTTTCTCTCTCAAAAATAAATAAACATTAACAAATTTTTAAAAAATTTTTTCTAAAGAAACTTGTGTTTGTCCTGCTCATGGCTGTATTCAGCATCTAGCACACCATCTGGTATCTAGAAGACGTACCAGTTAGTGTGGGTGAAATGAGTGGCTGAATGAACAAGAGAACTGGTTTTAAAGTATTGAAGGGGTGATCCTCCGAGTGGAAAACCAGCTGCTTCATGCAAGCTGATGTGAGCAGGTGTGAGGATAGCAGCGCAGAGCCCTGATTCCTTGGTCTTCTATGTCTGTATCTTTTGCATGCTTTGTTTTGGAGTAAGCTAAATGAAAACAAAATTTTGAGATATCATAGGAGAGAACGGTGGTGTGGAGTTGGTAATCAGATCCTACTCACCTCTTGGGTGAGGAACCTAGCTGGAAAAGAACAGTTAGGAGGAGGGTGTTGACAGAAGGGAGGTGGACTTCGGGAGAGCAGCCAGAGGGCCGCAGGGTGGGCTTGGGAGCCTGGGGTGGGTGTGGGGAGGAGACTGCACGAAAGGCAGGTTTTTGCCAGGAAAACACTTCACCCGTGACTCATTCTTCGTTAGGGTCTCCCTGGAACAAAGAGGGCGTCCAACAGGATGTTCCTGTTCAGTAGCTATTGAGTGAGATAGATGAGGAGGGAGGGATTCCAGAAGGTTTCATGACACACACCTCAGCACACGTCCTTGTAGAACAAATTTCCCCTTGCGGTATTTTGTCCTTTCAAACTCGGGTTGGGAGAGGCGCCAATCTCTGGTCTTCCTTTCTCATTTTCCACAGCACCCCCTCTCCTCACCTTTAGGGTAATCCCTCTAGCCCAGGAGCCCACCCCTCCCTGAAATCCCTCCCCTCTGGGCTTGGGCTCTGGCCCACATGTGCATGATGTAACCCCTTTCTGCTGGCACTGGACTGAGATGGGCCCAGGGGCCTGGCCAGATTCTCAGCCCCGGGATTCAGAGATGGCCAGCTGGCTTCTGCACACAGACATCCCTGGTGTGTGGGATATCTGCCTACCACGGGTCATGTCCAGCTGCGTGGGCTGAGAGGTGAGGGCACTGAGCTACAGAGAGAGGGGAACAGAGCAGGAGAAGAGGGTGCAGGAGGAGGGGATGGGAGCAGGAAGAAACGGGGAGGCCTACGTTTCTGGAGGTATTTGAGGTCTTTGTGTCAGAACTTCCCTTAGGCCTTTCCAAGCACATTTATTTCCATGAATCTCACTCTGTCCCTATAGTCTGTCACTCTTTGTCTCTTAGGCTTGTGTTAACTGGTTTCTCTCCTTGTGACCAAAGGCACCTGCGACCTTTTGCTTTTCTTCCTGCTCTTTGCTTTTTTCTCTCTCCCCTGCTGGCCTCTTTCTTCCCTCCCCTTCCCCTTCCCCTTCCCCTTCCCCATCCCCATCCCCATCCCCTTCCCCATTCCCTTCCCTTCCCTTCCCTTCCCTTCCCCTTTCCTTCCCTTCCCTCCCTTTCTCTTCCCTGCCTCTTTGTTTTCCCTTCCCTTCCCTTCCCTTCCCTTCCCTTCCCTTCCCTCCCCTCCCTTCCCCTTCCCTTCTCTTCTCTTCCCTCCCCTTCTCTTCCCTGCCTCTTTGTTTTCTCTTCCCCTTCCCCCTTCCCTCTCCTCTCCCCTTCCCTCCCCTCACTGAGCCTAAGAGAAGGGAAGTATTGGGGAGGAACTAAGGCACTGTGGTCAGTTCTTCTGGGCCTCAGCCGTTTGGAGGGGGCTTCCACACTCCTTTTGCTGGCCTCCCCTAACTCACATCCCCAAATCCAGATCTGCTTTCTTTGAGCTAATAAGTATATTTCTCTTGTGTTCCCAAGTTCAAAGCTGCTACCCTAGCAATGGAAATAAGCACTCATTTTTATATAGTTATAGCTGGGCCATTTTCATTTATATTTTTATATGTGTTGCTTTTCCCCAGCAGATCCTAAAGAAGATATTAGTTCCCAGGGAGGGTCCTATTGTCCTCATTGGGTAGAAGCGACACAGCATGCATGTGTATATCTATGTTATATATAGAATAGAATCGCAGCGGTGCGATTTTAATGAAAGAGGGAGGAAATAAAACCCTTTAAAACACTTTGCTTGATCAAAATTTCTCAGCCCTCTATTTCATATTTGTTAATCTTTCTGGAAGAAAAGTACTACAGTAATGACTAAGGCATGCTGGGCTCGGCCTCTTTTATTGAAAATGTTGTGCTTTTTTAAGGAGTTTAATTTGAGCAGCAGTGTTGGTCAGGCTGGCTTTAATCACCGCCTTCCATCTGAGTGGCGAGCACAGAGCACACAGACCTCAGAGTTGCGGAATGGAGTGGTGGCTGGGTGCGAGCAGGGGAAGCCTTCTTCCCCTGGGGGGAATCTCGATTCCCTTTATCTAGCTTAGGTTTTCTTTTTTAGTGAAATTACATTTAAAATACAGGGCGAAAATAATAAAATAAAATAAAATAAAATAAAATAAAATAAAATAAAATAAAATAAAATAAAATAAAATAAAATAAATAAAATAAATAAAATAAATAAAATAAAATAAAATAAAATAAAATAAAATAAAATAAAATACAGGGCAAACAGGATTTCCAGAGCACTGAGTGATGTGAAAGCCTACTATTATTTATTTTTCCATGACAAAACTTCCTTTCGAGTCGTTGTCCCGTTGGGTTTCCTGCCCTCCCGGTGTCCCTGCTGGCTTGTGGGAATCAAAGACCGCCCCCCCCCCCCCCTGCATAGTGGCCCCTGGGTGGCTCAGTCAGTTAAGTGTCAAGCTCTTGGTTTGGCTCAGGTTATGATCTCACTACTTCGTGAGTCTGAGGCCTGCATTGGGCTCTGTGCCATCAGCACAGAGCCTGCTTGGGATTCTCTCTTTCTGCCCTTCTCTGCCCCTTCCCCACTTACGCTGTCTCTTTCTTTCTCAAAATAAATAAATAAACTTAAAGAAAATGAAACAAAAATAAAATTAAAACGTTAAAAAAAAGCAGACCCCCCCCACATGGATAGAACGGGGATACAAGCAGGCGCTGGCATTGGTGGTTTATGGGTCAGTTCGCCTTTGGTTTGTGCCAGCCCTGCCCGAAGGATATCCGTGTCTGCCATCACCTCACATCCATCACCCTGTCTCCTCCCAAGGAATGTCTTCAGGGTCCCTTAGGCTACGTCTCGAATGGGTGACTCCATGGCCCACCTACTGGTGCTAGACATCAGCTGTCCCTTGTCCTCTGGCCCCAGCATTTGTGGGAACAGCCTCTATTTCTGTCTTGCACCAACTTGGGAGCAGAACTCAAAGTGTTTATCCATTCCTTCATATGATAGCAGTTGTTTCCATAGTAGGATTTGCAGGCACCCTCGTAGGGGAGATGGGGGTTTACATCACAGCACACTATCTAAAGACCTTTGAGATGCTTTGTGGCTCTAAACCTTTTCTCTGAGTGCTTTTTTATCTCCCTGTCCCCAGGAGGCACCTGACCTGGGTGGCTGCCCTCTCCTCATTCACACAGCACACACTGGGTTTGCCCCAGCCTCTGCTCCCGAACCTGCCCCAAAACCCTCGTTCCAGGTTTCCAAGGTTAACCAGACCCAATTTCTATAAAAGGGGGTTACATGATCATCTCTGATGATTATGTCACTCTCCATAAGTGACTTCTCAAAACACTGATTTCAACGAGATTTCTCTGCCTGAGAGAAATAATTGAAAAAATTTTTTTCATCAATGACTTTTTATTTGGTGGTTGTAAATGCTGTGTCACATTTAACACTCATTAGACTCTACCCCTTTGGATTCCCATAAATATCATGCTGTCCGTTAATGCGTTCAGGAAATTCTTTTTTTTTTTTTTTTTTAATGTTTATTTTTGAGAGCGAGAGAGTGTGTGAGCAGGGTAGGGGCAGAGAGAGCGAGCGGCAGAGAGCGACGAGCCCGACATGGGGCTCGAACTCATGAACTGTGAGATCATGACCTGAGCTGGAACCAGACTCTCAACTGACTGAGCCACCCACGTGCCCCAGAAAATTCTTTTTTAACACCCTCTCTTTGCCAAGCACTGGTCTGGAAAGCTGGCTGGGGACAACTTGGAAGAATGGAGGGGAGGCCATGTGGAGGAGTAGGGGTGGCTACCAGCGCATGTTGGTTGTCTAACCAATCCACCAGCTCCTGCCTGGTTTTGAAGTCTTCCCGTTGCTGATGAGGAAAAGCTCACACCTCTTGACCTGGTGTGCGAGGCCCGCGGCAGTCCGGTACCTCCTAGCACACTTCCGCACTTTAGCCAGACTGGTTATTCCCATACAATGCCATTAATTGGGTGTTCTTAATGTGGTTCCTTAAATTATCGGTCTCTTGAGTACTTTAGGATCTTTCAACGGTCCACGACTAGGGCCTGTTCTCCAAGCCCACATTCCGTCCATGGAGGGCAAATCTTTGGGAGCGGCAGGAGTCTACACTGCCTGGCCCTGCTGCCTGAGGCCTTCCCCACTGGCTGGGTTGAGTTGGAAACTGTGGGCATGAATAGCCAAGGTCAGAAGCCACAGTGTCGCTGGATAGAGATGCAACTATGAGTAATGGCTAACACCTGGGAGGGATGAGCATTTGTCCTAATGACCTGGGCCACTTTGCTAGGCCAGGGTGCGGCACAACTTCTCTTACCCTTGTGCCACCTCTGGAATTCGTGGCTCAGCACAGTGTGCTTCGCCGGGCGTCTATCCTGGACCTGCATCAGGGGCCAGACTCTCTGGAGTCCCACAGTGGACCCCGGGGCAAGACACTACTTGGGGATGACCAGAGAGGGGTGTCAGCGTGGGATCTGACATCTGGCATAGCGAGGCATGTCTCCCCCTCTCTGATTTGCACCTGTCTCCCCTCTGGTGCCACCAGCCAGGGAGCTGGGCACAGGAGCCGTGGGGGAAGCACTGAGCATCACTGAGGCCTGGTCCAACCTGTCCAACCTGTGACCCTAACTTATCTTCTGACTGACTCACATCTTCCCCAACACCAAGCATATTTCTCAGGCTGTATGCGCCCTGCATATACCCCCTTAATACCCCGCTATCCATATCGTAGGAAACCAGAATGGGAGGGTGGTGCCCTGAGTCGGGCCTGGCTCCCTGTCCTAAGAGTGGAGTTTGGAGCTCCCCCACCCCCACTCTGTTTGGGGCAGCTGCTGTCCTCTCTCTCTCTGTGCTATTTCTCTTTTAGTCTCTAAGACCTGAGCTTGTAGCATTTCTCTTTCTTTAAAATACCTGTGGCCTGCTCTCTCTCTCCTCCTCTGCCCAGAATGATCTTGAAGACTCTGGAGGACCCTCAGGCAGTTCATGAAGCCTGAGGCTTGTTGTTAACACTGTGACCGTCTCCAGTGAACTCCTGGCTGGGCCCTGCTGACACTCTCTGCCTCCTTTTCACTGCCTTGTCCGGGAGCCTCTCCGGTCTCATCTCTGACTCTGGGCCCTTCATCCCCTTTCTGCTAGCAGGTAAGAAATTTAACTTGGCTTTTCCCAGGACTCTTTTCTCCAACAGACCTGCCTCCCCTCCTGGAAGATATCTTGGCTTGAAAATGTGGGGTCAGAAGAAGAGGCTCACACTCTAGCTCTGTGGGACCCTCAGCGTGATTCTAACACAGTGGGACCTTGAATCAAAGTTTGGAGAGCCAAGATGGCGGCTTCTCCCACACTTGTCATGGCACTCAAGCTCCTTAGCTCCCAGGATATGAAGCAAAGTGTGGCTAGGAGAGGACCCAGAGGACTTGTTATTTTTTTCAGCCATTAACAATGGCTCATAGCCCATGCTCAAGATGATTCTCTTACTTGGGTTGACTGGAGCTGGGACCTACTCCACACCCTCAGCTGTGACCAACTCGGCCACCATCCCTCTAAAGCAAACACACGTGAGCAGGGGCATACCAAGGATGTTCAGATAGATCTTAAGGTCTTTGGTGAGAGATCTAAACTTCAGAGGTGGGAATAGAGGAAAAATCAGGTGTTAGATACCCACCCTCACCCCGAATCCTCCACCCTGGTTTAGAATTCCTGTGCCTTATACCATCAAAGAATGTGGCCATCTTGGCCCAGACCTTTGGGATGACCCCTCATAGACGTCCCCTGGGCCACCCTTTCTGCTTTACTGGCTACTTCTTTACTCTCCACACAGTTTTTCTGCCCCTTTAACTCCTTCCTCTTTCTCCAAAACCCCTTATTCTCCTCCCCCCCCCCACCCCCCGCTCAGCCTCCATCAGAATTTGAGGAATTTCAAGTTTTTTCCCCTGTCTTGTGAGCTTTCACTGCCTGTGGATACAGCCATGAGCCACTTACAGCAACCATTCTACTCCTTGGCGTAATGAAAGGGGGTAGCGGTGGTGATCTTCTGCTCCCAGTGACAGCTGTCTTTTCCTTGTATTTACTTGAAGTTCCTAAAGCCAATCAGATTCGTCTCAAATTGCAAGGGGTGATTTCTGCCCCAAGTCCTATCGTTTTCACATTTGAGATTCAGAGCCGCTCTGCTGGTGTAAATGAGCTTATTGTGCTGTAGAAAGTCTGCACAATGCACCCCCAGCTCTGCCCCCTGACTTTGGGTTACCTTCGTGAAACCTTCTTCCATTGCTTTGGCATTTCTGAAGGGCCCAGGCCCAGCCCCTCTCTGGTCATAGGACAGGGTGAGGGTTGGGGTGGGGCACACTTCAAATTGGAAATGACTCAGAGCTGATCTTCTCTGAGACCTGCCATCTTGTAGACAAGAAGCCTGAGGTTCAGAGAAGTTAAGTGACCTGCCAGATCCCATCGTCAACAGACTGGGGGCAGAACTGGGAGTGGAAGCTGTCCCACTCCACTCTACAGCCAAGTGCTCTTTCTGTCCCCTCCATCTTGCACACAGGCACAATTTCTGGGCTGGGTTAGCACCGATGACTTCTAATGAGGCAGAGCCCATCCTCCCAAAGCCCCCGGCATTGGTACCCAGCTTCTCCAGCACCCTCATCGGGGAAATGCCATCTCCTGAGGCAGCCCACACACCTTCGATGAAAATGTCTCTTCTTTACCGAACTGAAATTTGTCTTTTTGGTGCTTGCTCCTGGTTCTGCCTCGCAGGATTGTACAGAGTCACTCTGATCCCTCCTGCAGTGACCCCACTTCTCATAGGAAGCCTGCAGTCTGTCCCTTTGTTTTCTCTTCTTCAGGTGAAACAACCCTGTTTCCTGTCTGTGATGCTGAAACTAATGTTGATGTATGTGTGGGTCTCTCCCCACAGCACCAGTTGTCTCAGTTCTGACGTGGTCTGCTTGCAGAGAGAGCCTCAGGTCCCACAGGTTGAGGGCTGGCTCCTTCAAGACCGCCCCTCCCTCCATGCAAGGCCAGGTTGTTACTCAGCTTTTCTGACCGGCTATATAGGTCAGAGGTTCTAACAACCCCTGCTTTGGGCTCAATGAACTCGCTGGAGGGGCTCGCAGAACTCAGAGAAACATTCTACTGACTAGATTCCCGGTTTATGATGAAGGATATTAAGGGAACAGCCAGATGGGAGAGAGGCACAGGGCAGAGAATGGAGAAAGGGCTCTGTGCTTCCTCTCTGCGTTCACCAACCCAAAACTCCCTGAACATGTCCTTTTGCGTTTTTATGAAGGCTTCATTACATAGGCATGATTGATTAGGTCACTGGCCTTTGGCAACTGACTCGATCTCCAGCTCCTCTCCCTGACCCAGAGGTCAGTGGAGGGACTGAAAGTTCCAACCATCCAATCACACGGTTGGCTCCCTTGGTGACCAGCCTCCAAGCTTAGGTGAACTTGGTGCTTTCCAAAAGTCGCCTCATTAACATGACAATGACATCTTTATTGCTTTCACCCCCGAGGAATTTCCAAGGGTTTTAGGAGCTCTGTGCCAGGAACAGGGACGAAGACCAAATTTCTATTTGTCAATAAATCACGACATCACAGTCGTCCATTGTGGGAAACCTCATTCCTAGGGCTCCTCTCTCCTGTCCATGTGGGGCTGAGATCCAGATATTGTCCGGCAGGCCCAGAGTCCCGACGGTCACCTGCTACCCTGGGTGGCCACACTGTCCTGCTCTCCCCTTTCAGACCACCCCAGGGCAGCTGAGCCGGAGAGGAGGCCACCATGTTCTTCTGTCCCCGCGGCTTCCCAAGCTATCCCTCTGCTCTGCGTGGCCAGGAGTGGAGGGAGACGGCCGAGGAGCAAGACACCAGATGCTGCTGCTAGGGCTTGGCATTAGGGAGGGTGGCTCACCTCGCCTGGCCCCCGGGGGGGGGGGAGCGCCGGGGAGGGACCTGCTTCTGAAGAACACAGATAGAAAGGTCCAGCGAGGAACACTCTTCACGCAGCAATTAACAGGCCAGAGTGGCACCGAGTGGATATTGCAGTCTTGTGGCTGGGGCACGGTGCCATCAGGGCTTGGGCTCCAGAAGGGGCCAGCCGCACGTTCCTACAAAAGGTTGAGCAGCTGGCATTACTGGTGGAAAAGCCAGTTTTCGAAGGGTGATTTCTTGGCTCTAATTAATGAGAAGCAGAGATTTCAGGATGGCAAATAGAACTCCCTCTGGCCGGATGCACAGATTTTTGCTCTTTTGCTTCCTTGTTTTTCATGCCTCTAAGTCTTTGCAAAAGACTAAATAATAATCATAATAATCATAAGCCTTTGGGGAGGCTCCAGTTTCCAAATGGAATAGAAACACACAGGGCTGAATGGAGGGGATCCAAGAGGCTCCCAGGCTCCACACCTTGCCCTGGAAAGCACGGAGCCCAGACCCTCTCTCCCTTGGCCTCCCTGCTATAATCTTCCTTAAACACAGACTGGATGTTTTCAGTGCTCTCAGAAATTCCTAGAGTCTCCATTTCCCTGTAGAGTAGGATTCAAATGCCCCCCACCGGGATCCAAAAGTCCTCTGTGGTTCCCCATTCTTCCAGGTCAAGCTAAGCCCCGTTTCTAAAAAAAAAAAAAAAAAAAAAAAAAAAATTTCCTAGGGGTACATGATGTTCTCATCTTCAAACCCTTTGTGGGCCGGGTGGGGACCCAGGGTGCCGTGTCCCTTCTTGTGCCAGAGTGGAGGGCTCAGCCCAGCCCAGCAGGCAGCCTTGCTCTGGAGCCCCTGGCTCTCCTACCAGAGATCTCAGAGTCATAGAGTGTCAGAGCTTGGTCTAACCTGGCCACTTTATGAAAGAGATAGTGAGGTCCAGAGAGGGCCAGGGGCATACTCCACATCACCCAGCCAGCTACTGGCTGTGTCTCCCGCTACCATGCTGGGAGCCTGGGGTTACTCTCCTAAGTTCTCCTTGGTTGATTATTCTCCCCTGGCCGGTTATTCTCCACTGTCTCTGACGGTGGCTTGTAAGAGGAAGTGAATTCAGCGTGAACAGGTATTATTGGAAGAGAGACGCATGGAGAATGGGTGATGGGTTGTTGGTTTTTGGGGGTTTTTTTTGTTATTTTTTTCCATTTCCTTGGTGACCTGTGCCCCATTCGTTCTCACTGTTTGCAGAGGTGGTCCTATCATCATCCCGAGGCCCGGCTGGGGCTGGATGGGCTGGCCTTCCACGGTGGCCCAGACTGCTGCTCCTCGTGATCTCAGGTGATCGTCCCCCCATAAACGTGATGGATGGCCCCTTACCAGACTGTAAATCCCAAAGTAAGCAGTTTGAACTCACCTGCAAATCAGCTCTTCTCTGTCCTGCCCCCCTGACCCTGTGAACGTGGGATGCAGCCACCGTTCCCGGGATTCATGACTTTAATTACGTTTCTTCCAGGGGTCTGAGTTTATTGTGGAGGCTGCTGGGCTGGTGGATTCCTTCTTCCCTGTGCTCACCCCAGAGGAGTTGCCACAAAGTGCTGATCTTCCGGTCACATTGAAAGTAGCACATTTGCGTGAACGGGGCCCCGGGAGAGCATTTCCACGCCCAAGTCGCCGAAGCATTTGCGGAAAGCTCCGGGCCAGGTGGGAGTATCTAGGACTGCGCTCTAGTCCCAGACCCGTCACCCGGCCTCCTGTGCCACCTGAGGCTGGTCCTGTGACTTCTGGTCTCAGCTTTCTCCTTCGTAAACGGTCTGAGCCCCCACTCCCAGCTCTTCGGGAACTGACACAGTGATGGGGGAGCCCTCGGTCCGAACAGTGCAAATGCTTATTAAGCGAGTGCCCACGTGGGCCAGGCTGCTTCACGCTCACAGAACTTCGTATAACCTGCTTAACACAGGACAAATCCAAAGTTCAGAGGGGTTCAGTGATTTCCCCAAGATCACACAGCTGTGGAGTGCACAAGCAGCCTGGAAGCCAGGTCTGTCTGTGTCCACAACCAGCATTCTTAACTGTAGGACTGTGCTGCCTCTTAGAACTTAGAATTTCAGCTCCTTGGTCTCCCAGATCAGTCAAATGGGGCAATGATGTCGGTCTCTACCCTCCCTCACATGGATACTATGGGGCTAAGGGAACTTGAAGGCTCTTTGGAGGAAAATTCCAAATCTGCTCAATTTTACCAGCCCCCTACAATGACTATTCCTCCACCAGCGGATTGCCTGGCCTGGACAGAGTCTGGCACAGAGGTCACTGGCCTGGGAGGCCTGCCTGGGTCTCTCGGTCATCCCTGCATTCTCTGTGCTAATGGAGGAAAACACTTAAAATCTCCAGCATCAGATCCTCATGTATGAAATCAGAAGCTTTTCGAATATTTCTATGCCTAGGCCCACCCCCAGACCGATCTGCCGGGCCCGTGAGTGAATCAATGTGCACATGGCTGAGAACTGCCAGCCCCATGGCCTCCAGGGTCCCTGCCAGCTCCAGATTGCTGTGTTTTTTAATAATTTATTGAGTGTCTACTATAATTCCAGCGTCAAATTAATTTATGATCTACCCTTGAACTGAATTAAAACCAGTGCCTAGGGAAGTAGCCCGATTATGAGGGCAGGAGCTTGGAATCAGGTGTTCCCAGTTTTGAGCCTGGCCCCGTGCCAGCCCAGTTACTATGAAAACGGAGACACCACTTTCCTCTTTTCCTTCCCCACCCCACTTTCTCTTCTGGCAAATAGGGTGTTGCCTCCTCAGCAAAATTTTCGAGAATGTAAAACCCAGGTGGGTTGGGGCGCCTGGGTGGCGCAGTCGGTTAAGCGTCCGACTTCAGCCAGGTCACGATCTCGCGGTCCGTGAGTTCGAGCCCCGCGTCGGGCTCTGGGCTGATGGCTCAGAGCCTGGAGCCTGTTTCCGATTCTGTGTCTCCCTCTCTCTCTGCCCCTCCCCCGTTCATGCTCTGTCTCTCTCCGTCCCAAAAATAAAATAATAAACGGAAAAAAAAAAAAATTTTAAAACCCAGGTGGGTTGTCTAGCCGGGCAACGAGGACTGATAGATTAAACCAGCTGTCTCTGCACAGACCAACTTCCTCTGCCCTCAGTTTTGTTAGCACCTTATGGTACGTTATTCCAGGCTGAAATGAACTTCGGTTCTGCAGCAGTTGTCGCTGTTAAAAATCATTCGTGATACCCCGTGAGGAAATTGAAGTCCCCCTGGAATGTCACTGAGTCTGTCCCTTTATTTTCAGCAAGAAGGCTGGGCCCTTGGTCACATACCCCCCAGTGGAGGCAAACATTTCACAAGTGGGCAGAAGTGAGACAGTCTAGGGCTCTGGGGTCTAGTGGGCTGGGTCCCATTCCACTCTGCTACTCCTTAGCCATGTGACCTTGAGGCCGTTGCTTAAAGTTCTGGAGCCTCTGTTTTACTCTCTCTAAAATGGGAATTAAACAGTGGCACTTGCAAGAGTTCTGTGTGAAGATAAAATGATACAATTCCATAAAACGTACCCAGCCTTGACTGGCCAGAAGAGGCAGCATGGGCTCAGTGCCAGCCCTGGGGGAAAAGACAGCTCCAGCTGTGACCTGCAGGTATTTCCTCCTCGCTCTGGGGCATCCTTGGGAGGAAGACACAGCAGGTGTCCTGTCTCAGGCTCACCTTCCTCAAACACAAGGGGCAACATCTTGTTCTTTCAGTAGAATGGGAGGGACTACTGGACGAAGCAGGATTAGAACAAAAGTCTCCACGTTGTTTTTGGGGGGGGAGGGGTGATTTTCATTCATGCATACGTTCAACAGATGTTTATTGAGAAACTACTTGGGTTTTTTGTTTTTTATTTTAATAATTCTTTTAAGTTTATTTATGTATTTTGAGAGAGAGAGGCAGGGCGGGGCAGAGAGAGAGAGAGAGAGAGAGAGAGAGAGAGAGAATCCCAAGCAGGCTCTGCACTGTCAGCACAGAGCCTGACATGGGGCTCAAACTCACGAACACCAAGACCATGACCTGAGCTGAAATCAAGAGTCAGCCACTTAACCGACTGAGCCACCCAGGTGTCCCTTGAGAACCCACTTTGTACCAGGCACTCCTCTATGTCCGGGGTTGGCAAACTTTCTCTGTAAGGGACCAGATAGTCTTTATGGATTGTGTCATGACTACTTTGCCATGTAATTTGAGAGCAGCCATAGATAATCCATGATCAAATGAGCACATTCAACAAAACAGGCTGCAGGCCAGATTTGACCCGGGCCATAGTTTGCTGGAAACTGGCCATGATGAGAGGCTTTACCCCATGGAAATGAGTGGTGGCTGGGAAACCAGTTGTTGACCATTTGCCAGAGCACCAGTGGTATAAGGAATGGAAAGTGCAGGGGTTCAGCGCCTGAAGGACTGGTTATGGGGGGCCCCAGTGACACTTGAGGCAACACTGGAAGGCTATCTGGGGAGAGAGGTTTTCGACATTGAGTAAGCAGCTATGGCAGAACATGTGTGGCATGCTGGAGGACCAGCAAGGAGGTCAGGGTGGCTGCAGGGAGTCAGCAAGAGGGAAGATGGCAGGAGATGGGGTTTGAGATGGGTAGGCAGAGAGGAAGAGATATAGACTGTGGGCAGCACAGTCAGGAGTGGAAGCTGCCACAGAACTCCAGGCGGAAAATATGGCAGCTCTATTCTCGGGTCACAGCGGACGCATGAGAAGTAGTGCCACCACGATATGCTGACAAATCAGATGTTGAATCCAAGGCAAAGAGAGGCGGGAGCCAAGTGCTCAGGCTTTTGGGCTGAGTAACTGCAGAGAGGGAGTTGTGATCAACTGAGAGAAGATCAGATAGAGTTTTGACAATAGTTTGAAAGGTCTATTTGAAGTCCTAAGAAAGATGTTGACGAGACAGTTGGATATTCAAGTTTGTAGTTCAGAAGAGAGATCCCGGCTCCAGAGTGAGAGTGAGAGTTGTCTCCCTCTTAAGAGTGAGAGTTGTCCACGTATGGCTGGTATTTAACTCGAGGCCAGCAAATGAGTGAGTATAGACGATCCCTAGGAGAGATTAAGTGATCACGTGTTGGGCACCCCGATGTTTGCAACTTGAGGACGTGTGAAGAAGATGGAAAATGAGTGGCCACTGAAGCAGAAAGAAATTATTTTCTTTTCCAAATAAAAAACCCTGGAAATCATGATTCAAAGTCGGCTCAAATTCTCCCCACTCTGGGCATCTTGCACAAAGAACCACTCCAGCTCAGCGGACTCTCTCCTCCCAAGAGCACCGCCAGGAGCTCCTGTACAGGTCACCCATTTGACGCCTCTCCCATGCTGTCTTGGGTCCAGCTTGCTGTCCTAACAGGAGGTCTTGCCATCCACCTGGGGTCTAAACCCCTTGAGGGCAGTGACCATGCCCTGGACCTCTGTGTCCCCACATGGTCTGGTGAGCAACTCTGCACACAGATAAATGCACACTAAGTAATTAGCAGATGGGAGAGGTTAGAGATGGTGACAGGACTCAGACTTACTGAGCAATGTTTACTGGGCACCTAGGACATGTGGGCCAGAGGGCATGAGCTCCTAGGAGAACCAAATTGTTTTGAAAAAATCTATCAGAGGGGCGCCTGGGTGGCTCAGTCGGTTGAGCATCCGACTTCAGCTCAGGTCACGATCTCACGGTCCGTGAGTTCGAGCCCCGCATCGGGCTCTGGGCTTATGGCTCAGAGCCTGGAGCCTACTTCCGATTCTGTGTCTCCCTCTCTCTCTGCCCCTCCCCCGTTCATGCTCTGTCTCTCTCTGTCTCAAAAATAAATAAACGTTAAAAAAAAATCTATCAGAATGTCAGATCACAGAAGGGTTCTAGGAGAAAAAAGATTGAAAAAGAATGTCTTTGCCTTCGGGAGGGAAAACCTCAGGGAAGACCCGAGGGTTGGCTGACCCCAACGCCATGCAATCCCCGACTTCCAGACAAGATCCATGAGACTCTGCTGTTTGCTTGCTGGGCAAACCTTGGCCTCCCTTTATTCCTCGGGAAATGCAGGAGGTGGTATCCGACTTTCCTGAGAGACTGTGGGGCACTTTAGCACCAGAACCCAAAGAAAGGTGCCACCAAGCATGTGGCCCAGCCTGGTTTGCACTGGGGATGGCCTGCCTGCTGTCCATGGTGCTGCTCAGGCTACCCTTGCCCTCACCCTTCAGATATTGCCAGGCCCGTGGCCCTCATCGCTCACCCCCAAGATAAGCTGGTCACAGATAAGCCTTCTCCAGGCTGCATCACTGTGAGACCCTCTTAATTCTTCCTTCTGGGAACATGAGATTCATCCTCAAAGTGAACCCTGGGGATACCCAGGAAGAGCCTAGTTAAGTGGCCTGACACCTACCACTTGATTTTTTTCTTAACCAGAGATGCCGTTCCCTTCTGTTCTTGAGCGGTCATTTTCATGGAGAGTTCTGGCCTAATTTCACTTTTCTTCCGCGTGATCCCTGCAGCCGAGAGGCTCCCCCCACCCAAAAAAAATGGCCACCGTGCGGTGTTCTTGGTGCATTTTCCTGTCAGCATCTCTGCCTCTTTGCCTCAGATCTCTGCATCGGTTCTTAGAGGGTTGCTGTCTCCTCTTTTTCTGCAAATCTGTGCTCTCTGCATGGGAACCAGGTGACTAACTCCTCTTCAAAGCTCCAAGGACCATGTGCTTAAAACTTGTCCTAGAAGCCAGGGCTTAAAACGGTGCTTGCATACAGTTGAACACAATTGCTATCTGAATGAAGGGATCCTTTGAACACGCCCTTTCGTCACCGCTAGCCTCGGCAGAGGAACAGACCTGGTTGACCACAGCCTTTCCTGTGGAAATGATCCTACCTAGCTCGCAGAGGAGGGCTGACTCTGGGGGCCGGCTCCTCTGGTTTCTGCCTCTCTGTGGTCCGGGTTTATATAATACTCAGCAGTTTAGCCCCTCACCCAATATGGACCAAGGAAGGTCTGTAGTGGAGAGTGCTGGGCGGACCTGGCCATTTCCCTAGCTGTGGCCCCTGTCCTGGGAAGCACCACATTTCAGCCACAGCACAGCAGAGCAGGGTAAACAAGGACACTGGTGGCAGTTCCAGTGTGTGTGTGTGTGTGTGTGTGTGTGTGTGTGTGTGGCCTGGGGCAACCCCTCTCTTCCAGCCTCAGTTTCCTTATTGAAAGTGAGGATAAGAACCATGGCCCATGAAGTCGGCCAGGTAATGAGGTAAACACCTAGCGCGAGGCCTGCACATGGTCGCCGTAGTGGGTCCAGCCGTGGCACTCCCGAGTTCGTGTCCACCTGGAACCTCAGAATGTGACCTCACTTGGAAATAGGGTCTCTGCAGGTGGAAGTAAGTTAAGAATTGAGATGAGATCCTTCTGGGTTAGGGTGGGTCCTAAGTCCAATGAGAGAGTCCTTACAAGGAGACGGGAAGGGAAACACAGACACGGGAGAAGGCCGTGTGAAGACGGAGCCCCGGAACGCCAGGAGCCTCCAGATGCTGGAAGAGGCGGGAAAGGACTCTGTCCCAGAGCCTTCGGAAGGAGTGTGGCCCTGCCCACTCCTTGACTTTTGGTTTCTGGCCTCCAGGACTGTGAGAGAGAAATTTCTGTTGTTTTAAGCTACTAAGTCTGTGGTGCTTTGTTATGGCTTTTCTAGGAAACGAATCTGATGTGTTCTCCCTAAGGTGCAGCTAGCTGTTACCTTCTTCCTCTTACAGAAAAGACTGGACGTGTGGTTGGGCTTCTCGGGGAGAGGAGCAGGGGCGTCCCTGGAGGGAGCCCCCAGAATGCTGGTGGGTGATTGGTGGAGGCTCCCTTGGGGTCCAGCAGGGCCTGGTTAGGGGTGGGACGGGTGGGAGGAGTTAATGCTGCAGAAAGGTCAACGTGTCCCCCTCTTCCTTCCTGCTCTCACCCAGGAAGAAGGTGACTCACTCTGGGCTGGGGGTGGGGCCCAGGGCTCCCGTAGACAGAGCCAACCATCTGTCAGAGAACCCGGGCCCTCCTGAGCCGGGACTGGAAGATCTTCACCAAGCCTGGACCCACAGTGTCCCCAGGAACGGGAGAAGTGCCCACAGAAGAGGAGGGGCGGGGCTGCAGAGGTCAAAACACACCCCCATGACCAGGGGTCCTTGTAGCCGAGCAGACCGCACTGGGACCTCTGTCAACTTGTGCTCTGTTGTACCTGAGCCCCAGGGCAGCCCCTCCAGACCCCGCTGCTCGGCCCTCGTCTGTGACAGTCAGGCCGTCCTTGGCCCCGCTCAGCCACGTTTCCCGGGGCTCCAGCTCCCCAGGAGGCCAGCATTTTGTGCTGGGGGGGGGGTGTGGGGGCAGCCCTTGCTTGCCCCTCTGACTGGACTCAGAAACCGCCTGGACCACGTAGCCCCCCTTCTTGCGCTGCTGTCCACCTGCAGGCGGAAACGCCGGGCACACCGCCTCCTGTCTGTCTGTCCTTTGTGCCCCCTCTTCCTGCCTCATTGTCTGAAGAGCCGTGTCTCCACAAAAGCATCCCCTAACCCAAGGGTCCAAGGAAGAGGGGCAGTGAGGGAGCCAGCCCCCCAACCCCGTGTTGCCCTGACCGCGGGCACACTCCTGACAGGCCCTCCATAGAACCAGGACAGGGTTCTGTGAACCAGGACCTGTCGGTAGGTCACGCAGCACCTCTGTACTGAGAACCTATGACAAGGTGTCCCAGAAAGAAAGCAGTGAAGTGTCCTCTGCTCGTGGAACTTTCATTCTGGCGTGGGGACATTGACAGAGGTCCTGGTGGGGAGGAGCTGGGAAAGCAAGGAACCCAGTGCCGGGTCGGTTGGAGAGTCAGGAGCCCCTCCAGGTGAGGGGAGCGGAAGAAGGCTCTGAGGGGAGGAGACCGCTCAGGGGGAGACCAGGGAGGCGGGGACACAGGTGTCAGCCGTGCAGGGGTGACAGCTAGTCAGAAGCAGGTCCTGTTAGGGCGGCACTAGGTTTCCTGATGGACGGCCTGCAGAGATGAGGGGAAGAGGGAGAGGCAGTGGATTTAGGGTCTGGGCCGTCGGGAGATGCAGGGTGAGGGGGTCACAGGCTGTGATGGGGGGTGAAGTCGCCTGCCGTCTGGCCCCCTCTTGCCCGTTCTCATTGTGGCCACTGAGCTGTGGACTGGCCCTAAGCCGGGGTTCGAGAGACGGAACCCGATTATGGGCTCAGCCAAGCGCCTGGTCTACTTGGATAGGTGGGCACATCTCAGCTCCCACCAGTCAAGACAAGGAAGCCCCACCCCTCCTAGTCTGGGTGCCACAAGGGCATCCAGACCTTGGTGGGAGCGGGGGGCACGCCAGGGCCCTGCATTTTCTCCCGAAGCCAGTGCTAAGCCAGTGAATGCCAGGCAGGAAGTAATGGCACCAATGGCCTTAAAAAAAAATTTTTTAAGGGGCTCCTGGGTGGCTCAGTTGGTTAAGCGTCTGACTTCGGTTTAGGTCATGATCTCCCGGTTCGTGAGTTCGAGGCCTGCGTCGGGCTCTGTGCTGACAGCTCGGAGCCTGGAGCCTGCTTCGGATTCTGTGTCTCCCTCTCTCTCTGCCCCTCCCCTGCTCACACTCTGTTTCTCTCTCAGAAGTAAATAAACATTAAAAATAATTTAATTAAAAACCTTTTTAAATTAAAAAAACATTTTATGTAAGTTTATTTTGAGAGGGAGAGAGCACGAGTGGGGGAGGAGCAGAGAGAGAGGGAGAGAGAGAATCCCAGGCAGGCTCTGTGTGTCAGTGCAAAGCCCGATGCGGGGCTCCACGGTAGGATCATGACCCGAGCCGAAATCAAGAGTGAGGCACCTAACCGACTGAGCCAGCCAGGCGCCCCTGCCTTTTTATAAGGCGGTCTAAAGGTTGTGTGGAGAATGGACGGGTGGAGGGCAGAGGCAGGAGGCTGGTGAGGACCGAGTGGGAAGTCCCCTTCCTGGAGGTGCAGAGAGGTGGGGGGCAGGTGAGAGCTGTCCTCAGAGGTGAACGGGGACCAGAGCCGGTGGGCACTAAGATTTGCCAGGCATGAGGGTCACACACAGGCCTTGTTCGCTTCTAGATATCGGGGCCGCGTGCCCCCACGCCGTGGGCGCCCAGTAAATACTCACCCCAGTCCCTCCTGGCTCCCCCCAGCCTCACCTGTGCTCCAGCATTTCCTGCCTTCCCCCTCCCTCCGCCCAGCCTGGGTCTGGGGCCCTCCAGCCACCAGGCTCCCTGTCAGACTTTCTCTCCATCTGAAAACAGATGTCACGGACGGGCCACACAAGTGCCGCGACTGTCTAACTCCACCGAATGTGTAATTATAGCAACACAAGCATCAAATTACCAGGGACAAGTAGCTGCTAAGTAATTATATGATTCTTTGTTACTTGGAGGGTGGGGGTTTCCCCCACATTTAAAGCCGATTCCTTTAAAAGCTCTGGTTCAGTGGGCGGGTGGGGAAAGCAGGTGGCAGATGGGCGGGACCAGAGACCGCTAGGGGGTTCCGCATCCTCGGGGGTGCAGGTTGTGGTGGAGTGGCTGGGGTTGAGGTGAGGGAGAGCGGTGCCCTCTCTTTCTCCTCCAGGGCCCTGCTAAGTGGTATCCTTCCACCGTCCTGGAGAAGAAGAGAGCAGGGTGGGGGACGGCGCCTGGGACGCAGAAGGGTCAGAGAGATGGGGGAGGAGTCGTGGGGGAGGAGGCAACGGGGGAGGTTGTTCCTGGGGTCTGTGGAACCACCGTGAAGTGGGGTGCAGTGCTATGGCACCCACAGAATCCTCAAGGCGAACCCCTGGCCCCTCAGTCTCCCCCTACCACATGCTTCCCACTGACCCTCCAGCCTCTGCAAAAGCCCCAGAGGCTGACATGAGAAGGGGACCTTCCTTGGTCACCGAGCCCGGGGAACAGACAGAAGGATGCCCAGTCCGGGAGTCTGGGTCTCCCCCAGCAGACCCGAAGGTGGAGAGGCACGATTCTGCTGCAGTCTTCTGCACGGCCTTTGCGGCCCAGCTCTCCCCATCCGCAGGTGCCTGGTGCTGTTTGTGGCAGTGTTGTCCCTGCCTAGCTCCCCGGCCGGCCGGGTGACAGCCCTGCTGTGGCCCCTGCTGGGCTCAGAGCCGCCCCTGCCCATACATGCACAGGCGCCAAGCTGCCCCCCTGCGTCTGCCCAGCTTTGAGTGGTGCACTCAGTAGGGGGCCCGTTAGTGTGCAGCGGCTGGAGTGTCGGACCGAAGGGTGACTTGGCCCTCAGCAGCAGGAAATCCAGTGGGAGAGGACCGCAGGGACCATGGCGGGAGATCTGGGTCTCTCCCACAGACTCTCATGCCACCCTTGACGTGAAGATGTCTCCCACACACCTCTCATCCACTCATCTGCGCTGTTACTCATTTGCACTCACTTGACATAATGCCTCTGAAGGGTTCGGTCTGCTCCCTGCACCAGTGTGCCTGTGGAGCCTTCCTCCTGGATCCTTCTCCCTGCGGTGCCCTCCCCTGGGACCACCCCCCACCCCCACCCCCGGTGCCCAGCCGGGGACCCGTTCGCAGGGAACCGTGCCTGTGGACACCCTCAGGCACGCAGGGCAGCCACTGTCGAAGACTCTCTTGCGCTCACACCCATTATGGTTTAGATTACAGAGCAATTATCCTTCTGAGCGGCTGCGTAATTCACAGGTCACATCCATTCAGCTTGCTAAATGGTGTTCAGCAGACCCGCACTTGGGAGAGCCCAGGACGTCGGAAACTGGCAGATGCCTTAGCAGCAGGACGCTCCTTGGTGCTGTAGAGGAGTGCTGGGGATCCCTCCATCCAGACTCCTAGACCCGTGGGGAGGAGGTAGGGCTGGGGTCCAAGGGGGGTTTCCCCCCAACCTCATGGGTAGCACCCTGCCTGAGCCAGACGTGCTGGGGCAAGGGCATTTTGGCTGGATTCAGGTGTTAGAAGCCCAGCTCTTTGACCCAATTGCTTCTGTGATTGGCTGTGCTAGAACTCCATGTCTAGGTCTCTAGGAGGCAGAAGCACAGAGGTCATGCCATCAACGTGGCAGTCCCGGTGGGCTCCCTGACCATGAAGCTGGCTGGCTCTCTCTCTCTCTCTCTCTCTCTCTCTCTCTCTCTCTGATAGGGGGGTTGACTGGGGTATTTGGAATTCTAGAGTCATAGATATGTAGAGGATGGTCTCCCAAGGCATTTAACTCTGTTCAATTTAACAAGACTGGAACTTAATTACCCAAAGTGAAGGAAGCAAACTAACACCGTAGTTTTCAACTACTTTTCCCCAGAAGCATGGAGGGAAGAGCGAAAGCCCCTTTTCACCCACAACTCAACCCTACTCTCCCACAACCTCAGGAACAAGCATCGTTAACGGTCATTGTATATACTTCTTTTATCTATACACTCATAGGTAGGTAAGTAAATAGATATAAAAATCTATCGCACATAAAGTTTTAAAAATCGCATAAACGGATCAATAGCCCATATTGTTCTGTCGATTTGTTTTACCTCACAATACACTGTAAGATTTCTCCCTGTCTCTATGCACGTGTGTGTTTACACAATTTTGTTAACCACGACATAATGTTCCATAGAGTGGATGGCTCACAATTTATGTCACCACTTCAGGTCAGCTGTTCCCATTTTGTGATACTGCAAGTGACCCTTCGGTGTCTGGGAATGCATTTTTCTGTAAGTAATAGATTATAAATATCAATATAAATGTAAATATGTTTCTAATGGTTTAAATAAGAGGGGCACCCGGGTGGCTCAGTCAGTTGAGCGTCTGACTCTTGATTTGGGCTCTAGTCATGATCCCAGAGTCGTGGGACTGAGCCCCACATTGGGCTCTATGCTGAGTGTGGAGCCTGCTTGGGATTCTCTTTCTCTCTCTCTCTCTCTCTCTCTCTCTCTCCTTGCCCCTCTTCCCGGCTCACGCACTCTCTCTCTCTCAAAAGAAAATCAATCCGAAAAAAACAACAACACGGGATTCTTGCCTCCATCCTTGTGTCTTCCTTCCCTCCCTCCCCCCTTTCTTCCTTCCTTTTCTTAAGTGTAAGGAGAAGCCTGGAGGCAGGCAGTCCAGGACTGTCTTCCCGTGTGGCTTTGGTCCTCCTGGTGGAAAGAAGGCTGCAGCGCCCGGGTACGCACCTGTGATTCGGCCAGGAAGGAAGAAAGCGAAGGTGATACCCAAAGCGTCTCTGCTTTTGAGATTTTGCCTTCCAGCGTGTCTGTGCTGGGGTGCCACAGGGTCACACGTCCGTGTAAACGGCCAGACACTGTCCCGTGGCCTCTTAACATTAAGAGGCTGGAAATGGGTGTGTTTTATCAGCTTGCTTGTAAAGGCAGGCAGGAGGGAGAAGGTGGTTGGGATGGCGTGTTAAGCCATCGTCACATTCACCTGCCGCAGGATATGTGAGTAGAGCTGTTGGAGAGACTCCCAGAACTGGATTCTTGTACAAGCTGTTTGTCGCCTTTTCTCCTACGTGTCCCCTCTGGCTGAGCACAACCAGTTTCCCAGCTTCTCAGCATCAGGCCACCATGTGCCCTATTGCACCCCTGTCTTGGACCCCGCTCTCCTGGAAGGCCCGTGCCACTTCTACCTGGACCCCGTCCTTCTCTGTGACTCAGTTACAGCTTACCTGTTCCCCAAAGTGGCCGTTGGCCAACTCAGCTGGCAAAAGTCTTCTCTTTCCCAAAAGGACAGTCTGTGTGTTTTTGCTGTCAAATCCCTTTCCTAGGATTATTCCCAAGGGTCTGCTGGCCGAGGAAATAAGGAAGAAAAAAGAATCATTGGGGAAGAGAAGGTCATGCCCCCAGCCTCAATGCTGAGTCAGGACCTGCCATTTGGAGATGGGTAGGAAGTATTTTCTTTCTTTCTTTTTAAAAAAAAAAAAAAAAATTTTTTTAATGTTTATTTATTTTTGAGACAGAGAGAGACAGAGCATGAACAGGGGAGGGTCAGAGAGAGAGGGAGACACAGAATCTGAAACAGGCTCCAGGCTCCGAGCTGTCAGCACAGAGCCCGATGCGGGGCTCGAACCCATGGACTGCGAGATCATGACCTGGGCCGTAGTCGGACGCTCAACCGACTGAGCCACCCAGGCACCCCAGTATTTTCAAATAAGGATTTTCAAACTTGCACAGGTATTTATTGAGCACACAGTCATTGAGAGGGAAGGTGTCAGACTGGAATCAGATCCTGGCTTCCCCACTTACTAGGTGGCAATGTTGCATGAACAACTTGCCCTCTGTGTCCCTTGGCTGTCTCATGAAATGGGGGATAATGGTGGGATGTTGGCAGGATTAAATGGCTTACTATATACAAAATGCTTGCATTAGTGACTGGCACATAGCAAGTGGTAAATAACAACATTAGCTATTATTATTTAGTGTGGCAGGTGTGGCCGTCGTGCTAAGCGGACATAATTGGCATGATCCCCACCATCACGGGGTCTGTAGTTAGTGCTACGAGGTATTCCCTCCATTCATTAGCTCAGTGGATTGTGATGACAAAACACCCCTGCTGTAGTGGTGTGCCAAATAGCTGAATCCTAGGAAATGCAATTGTAAGTTGACCATCACTTAACACATTTCATGTGTGACTGACAGACACATTACATTAAAATTTTTTTTTTAATGTTTATTACTTTTCGAGAGACAAAGAGCTCAAGTGGTGGTGGGGCAGAGACAGAGGGAGACACAGAATCCAAAGCAGGCTCCAGGCTCTGAGCTTTCAGCACAGAGCCTGATGTGGGGCTCGAACCCATGAACCGTGAGATCATGACCTGAGCCAAAGTCGGATGCTATATGACTGAGCCACCCAGGTGCCCAACACGTTACAGTTTTAAATTTATTTTTAAATTTTATTTGAGAGAGAAAGAAAGAATGTGAGCGGGGGGGGGGGAGAGAGAGAGAGAGAGAGAGAGAGAGAATCTTAAGCAGGCTCCATGCCCAGTGTAGAGTTTGATGATGTGGGGCTTGATCCCATGACCCTTGGGATCATGATCTGAGTCGAAATCAAGAGTCCGACACTCAACTAACTGAGCCACCCAGCCACCCCAAGATACATTACATTTTTTAAATCTTTATTTTTGTGAGAGACAGATAGACAGATTTCAAGTGGTGGAGGAACAGAAAGAGAGAGAGAGAGGGAGGGAGACAGACAGACAGAATCCAAAGCAGGCTCCAGGCTCTGAGCTGTCAGCACAAAGCCTGATGAGCACGAACCATGAGATCATAACCTGAGCCGAAGTTGGACACCTAACCTACTGAGTCACCTAGGTGCCCCAACACATTACATGTTTTAGTCAATTTTTTATTTTATCAGAGTAAAGCATGCACATTATCAAACAAGTTAGATGATAACTAAAAATTTTAATCAGACAAAAGAGTCTTCTGGCTCCTATTTCCATCCTATTTTCTTCCTTAAAGAAAACTTTTATTTTTTATTTTTTTATGACTTATTTATTTTGAGGGAGACAGAGCACGAATGGGGGAGGGGCGGCGAGAGAGAGGGAGAGAGAGAGAGAGAGAGAGAGAGAATCCCAAGCAGGCTTTACATTGTCAGTGCGCAGAGCCCGACGTGGGGCTTGAACTCAAGAAGCCTTGAGATCATGACCTGAGTTGAAGTTGGACGTTTAACCAACTGAGCCACCCAGGCTCCCCTAAATCACATCTTGTATTAGCTCTTTCTTCCATGTTTTCTTTTGTGACTCTGTGAATATTGTTCATTGCTGAGTCAAATGATGTTCCATGACAGTATTTTATTTCTTGTTCAACTTTTATTTTTCTTGGAGTTAGTAACTGCATTAGTCTATTGTCTGTTTAGGTTTTTCCTTATCCAGCTGCAGATTTTATTTATAGGTAGGTTTTTTCCCCCAAGTTTTATTCTATTGCTTGAAATTTGTATTTTCCCCAAGTTCTGTCGCTCTGCTTGTTTTGGTATCTTTCTTTCACGATGAAGACATTCCTCCTATGCCTTGTGACCCTTTGCAGTCCATTCACGTTTAAGAGGGATGTAGAAGCAATTGATCGGAGCCCTGTGCACACTTATGGGGCTGCCTGCCTTGGGAGCTGTACTGGGGGTGGAAAGGGTAGCCAGAAGGCTTTCTCCTTGGAGACCCCCATGTGTTATTACCTGTGGGTCTGTCTTTTCTCAAGGGTGTATCAGTTCCTCTAGAGAAGGATCGTCTATCCATTGGCTTGGGATTTCCCCATTTGTGGGCATTCTGGAGCCAGGAAGGAGCAGAGGGCGAGCTGTCTCACCTGTCAGTGTGCAAGCCTTCATTCAATTCCCTTACATCCAGTCCTAGACCCTCCACCACCACCTCCTCAATACCTGCCAACTGTGAGTCCCCCTCTCTGGTTCAAGATCCTGGCATTCCTGGGGGGCAGTGGGGCACATCGCTTGCCAGAATGGGTGGACTTTGGGCCCGGGAGTTTAAGTTCTCCTCCTACAGACTTTCGAACACACTTTCCGCTTTCATTTCCTCACATTTCCCTGCCTTTCACTGTGCCTGTGCCTCGGGTCCTGGGGGGTTTCTGAGCTTCACTGTAAATCTGCTTTCTTCTAAATCTGACACTTTACTATAGGCCCTTTAGGTATGACCTTCCTGCTCCCAGCTTGGTCATTTCCATCTGCTTTTTTTTTTTTTTTTCCCTTTACTTTGTGTCATTCTGGTTACAAAAATCCTTTCATCTCACTGAAGATGAAGTCCATATTTCTGGGTTTTTTTTCTTTACTATTTGGGATGAACGTGAGAAGAAAAGTTAACAGAAATGTCTTCATGTGATATCTGGAAGCTAGTTGGAAACAATTTGAATAAAGATCACTGAAAGATATGTGGTCCTTCCATACATCTCAATGATCTAAAAGAATTCTTTGAATTTAGCCAGAGCCTTTGAAAGCTACGTACCTGAAGCCTAGCATGTTGTGTTTCCAAGTTGCCGAGTTTCATATTGGTATGAAGCCACAGCCTATAATAAGTCCCAAGGAACTCGTTATTGTGTGTCCCAGAAGGAAGCTTTTGAGGACATTGATCAGTACATTAAATGTTCTTCTCTTGCAAGGATCCTCAAGAGAATTTCTTTGTCTTATCCTTGAGTGGTATCTAATTCTTTTTTATTGAAAGGCTGGTTTGCTTTTATTTTTTGGTTCGGGTAAGCTTCTCTTTTCCCATTGGCTTCTCTATAGCTTAGAGCATGTAGAACTGAATTTTGTATTCTCGTCTCATTTCTCTTGACATTGTATCTCTACTTGTTCGTCTTTGCCTTTGTTTCTTCTTTCTCATCCACTCTTGGTTCTTGTTCTCTTATCCTATTGTTTTAAATGTTTTCTTTGATCAAAGAGTTATTGAAATGAATAAGTCAAATGTTGGCAATAAGAATTGATAACTGCATACATATTCACAATTTATATTTTTGGTGTATGCCCACTTGACTCACCAGATTTGGTCGTTTCTTACGATAGGTCTAATTTAGTCTTTGCCTTTTACAGGTGAGGAAAGTGAGGTCTGGATAAAGTAAGTGATTTATTCAACAGCTCTTCTGAGAAAATTAGTGGCAGAGCAAGGTCATGTGCCCACAACCACTTTTATGATTCTACTTTACCACTTACTTGGATGTTTTGAGGAACAAAAGATCACCTTTGACCCACACCTGGAACCCTGATCTCTGATCTCCTACTTTTGGAATCAACCCACTTCGAGATGCAGAGCCCAGATTTCTTAAAGCTCTGTGGTCTATGGATTCACCATACTCTAAGTGTTGGTTTCCCACTTCCGTCCCTCCTCCCTGGATACTGACTGCCTCTAGATCCAACCTGGGTATGTATATGGGATATATACCATGATGGATCCTGAAGAAATGTGAAGGCATGGGAAGTTGGGATTGTCTCCCTATAAGACAAATGCTCTTGGATTGATCCAACCAGCAGGCATTCGCTGAAGGCTACCTGCGCACACAAAGCTAAAATACATGGTGATACCAAATGCTATTTTTGTTGTGAAAGAAATACCTTGGAATTCCATTTTCAGAGAATTCTTGGGGCGGTCAGGTCTCTTTTTCTCAAAGCAAGGCCCTTCTTAGGCAGCCCACAAAGAGGAAGGGCCTCAGGCCTCTCTGTCATGGGCCAAGAGTAACAGTTCATTCTATGAGGCCAGAGAAGACAGTACTTTGCCTGAGATTCCTTGTGTCTAGTTGCTGTTTTTCCCTCTAAGGTATGCTTCTACCGTGTCCTGTGCGTCTGATGTTGATGGCCCGGTGGGGCATGGGGTTAGTCACCAGTTTGTCATTCCATTATCATTTTGAATTATATTTAATTTTTATCTCATCCATCTGACCTTCCCTTCCTCACTGAAGGATTTGGGACTTGACAGGAATTTCACCCAGCAAATACCCAAGCCAGGTGGTCCTATTACCCATTAAGGATTGTATTAGTTTCCTTTTGCTGAGGTAATAAATTAACACACATTTAATGGCTTAAACAACACAAATTTATTATCATTAAGTTTTGAGCTAAAAAGCCCAAAATAGGGCTCACTGGGCTAAAATCAAGGTGTTGGCAGAGTTGTATTCCTTTGTGAAGGCTCTAGGGGAGAATTTTTCTCTTCCCTTTTCTAATTTCTAGAATCAGTGCATTCCCTGGCTTATGGCCTCCTTCTGTCCTCAGAACCAGCAATGACTGGCGAGTATTTCTCACAATGTACTA
This sequence comes from Leopardus geoffroyi, assembly GCF_018350155.1. Taxonomy (NCBI): domain Eukaryota; kingdom Metazoa; phylum Chordata; class Mammalia; order Carnivora; family Felidae; genus Leopardus; species Leopardus geoffroyi. The sequence continues at coordinate 10,399,820 of NC_059341.1, read as the reverse complement.
CTCTGAACACTGAGTGTTCTGCCTTCCACTTCCACATTTAAGGACCTTTGTAATTACATTGGGCCCACCCAGATGATCCAACGTAATCTCCCTACTTAAGATCAGTTGATAATCAACCTTAATTCCGTCTGCAACTTTAATTCCCCTTTGCCGTGTGTAATGTAACATATTTGCAGGTTCCAGGAATTGGGACACCGACATCTTTAGGGAGCTATCACCACAAGGATCAAGTATTCGGTTAACACTAAGTGCCAGGCATTCAGCTGACAATGTATGACCTGGGAGACAGCTCAAAGTTCATTTGTCCCAACTGATCTACTCACCCCCACTCACTCCTATTCCCAAATTTATTCCTCTTCTTGGATAATTTTTCTACGTTGTTGACATGACAATCTGCCCAGTTACCTAGGGAAGAAAATTTGGCATTATCTTCACCTCCCCTCGCTTTCCCTCATTATCTCACCCCGTCCAGCCTGTCTGCCCATTTCCCTAAGTGTATTTGTGCCCACCCTCTCCTCTGCCCCTCTCCTGCCTCAGTTCAGGTTCAAAGGGCTCAGCTGGGCAACTACAACAGCTTCCCAGCTGGATTTCCTGTCCACATACTGCTTCTTCCAAACTGTACCCCACACAACATCTAGAGTTATCTTTTTTTAAAATAGAGTTTATATTATATTATATTATATTATATTATATTATATTATATTATATATTTTATTTTATTTTATTTTATTTATTTTTAAAGTTTATTTATTTATTTTGAGAACGTGAGAGAGGGAGAGGGACAGAGGGAGAGAGAGAATCCCAAGTGGGTTCCATGCTCAGTGTGGAGCCCAGTGTAGGGCTCGATCCCATGATCTTGGGACCACGACCTGAGCAGAAATCAAGAGTTGGTTGTTCAACTGACTGAGCCATCCAGGTGCCCCTAGAGTTGTCTTTTTTTTTTTATTATACTTTTCTTTGTTTTGAGATAATTACAGATTCATCTGCAGTTGTAAGTAATAATATAGAAAGATCTGTATCCCCTTTACCCAGTTTCCCCATTGATAATTTCTTTTTTTTTCTAAATGTTTACTTATTTTTGACACAGAGAGAGACAGAGCATGAATGGGGGAGGGTCAGAGAGAGGGAGACCCAGAATCCGAAGCAGGCTCCAGGCCCCGAGCCGTCAGCGCCGAGCCCGATGTGGGGCTTGAACTCACGGACTGTGAGACCATGACCTGAGCCGAAGTCGGATGCTTACCCGACTGAGCCACCCAGGCGCCCCGATAATTTCTTACAAAATAGTAATACAAGGTCACACCCAGAATACTGACACTGATAAAGTCCAAGATATGGAACAGCTCCAATATCACAAGGATCCCTGTGTTGCCTATTTAATTTATTTACTTTAAACAATGGAGCCTGGATGACTCAGTCGGTTAAGCATCCAACTTTGGCTCATGTCATGATCTCACAATTGGTGAGTTTGAGCCCCACACCAGGCTCTTTGCTGACAGCTCACAGCCTGGAGCCTGCCTCGGATTCTGTGTCTCCCTCTTTCTCTGCCCCTCCCCTGCTCGTGCTCTCTCTCTCAATCTCTCTCAAAAATAAAATAAAATATAACGTTAAAAAAATTGTGGTAAAATACACACAGCATAACATCTATACACTCATAACCCATCTTTTCTCTTGTTGATGGAAAATTAGATTGTTTCTAATTTTTTTCTGCTTTTAACAACATTGGAATGAATAGTCTCAGACGCGATTCCTTGGAGACATGAGCAAAAGTTCTCTACTCAAGAAGGGAATGCCTAGGCCGCAGATCAGGAGAATATTCAACCTTGCCGGATCTTGTCAAGTTTTTATCCAAGGAAGATTCTACCACTTTATTCTCCCCAGCAATTTGAAAGTTCCCTTTTCTCCACACAGAAGAATCAGTTTTTTGTCCTGCAAAGACTACTCTGGTTGTAAAGTAAAGAGTGAGTTGGGTGGGGGCGCAACAGGGGCCCAGGCACATGGGAGTTAAGAGCCAGGTCAGCCGAGTTTCCTCAGCTCAAAACTTGCGGTCAAGAACTTTCTGCAAAGGGAGGCCATATTGTCTGTTCACATTCTCCCTGGTATCATGGGGCTAGCAAGAATGGAACGATGTGCTTCTCAAGTGTTATCCATCAGATGGCGAATTGTGTGGGCAACCAAACTTCTCTTCGTTATAGAAAATTATTATTTATTTTTTTATTTAACAAAACTCAAGGCTGAGAGCGTGCTCCATTGTGCCCTTCTGTGTTTTGCGTGTTTTCTCTGCTTTGGCTCAGCCCTGGCTGTTTGTTAATGCATGTGTTGTATTGCAAATGTGGAACAAATGAAGCTGAGATATCAAATTAATACTGTGATCTGTTTTTCTGTTTTGTTGCCATAACAATCTGTGGCTCTTGAAGCAAAGAGAAAATTAGAATTGTATTAAAGGTGTTTACACCATGTACACTCCATCCTGCATTATTATTTATTGCTATAATAAGTGTATTTAACATTTGCTTAAGGAGGGTTAACTGCTATTGGTTTTTGCTAATGGTTTTTCTGCTCACCTTTCCAACCTGGTTTTGCTTTTGACCTTGACTTGTCCTATAGTTCACAGCAGGAAGGAATAGGGAGTTTTGGTCAGATGCCTAATGACATCATGACTCCTTATGCTTATTCCTCCCCTCTGCTCCCCAATCTTTTTTTTTTTTAACTTTTTAAAAATGTTTTTATTTATTTTTGAGACAGAGAGAGACAGGGCATGAGCAGGGGAGGGGCAGAGAGAGGGGGAGACACAGAACCCAAAGTGGGCTCCAGGCTCTGAGCTGTCAGCACAGAGCCCGATGCGAGGCTCGAACTCACGGACTGTGAGATCATGACCTGAGCTGAAGTCGGACGCTCAACCGACTGAGCCACCTGGGCGCCCTCCCCACCCCCAATCTTTAGAGCAATTTTAAGTCAGGAGTCTTGGTTAGAAACAAAGCAGGACCTGGAATAAATTTTCCTTCTTTTCTTTGCCCCTGTCCTGTCTTTTAAACCTGAATAAGAGGCCCAACATCCTTTGGGAGAGATGAAGAGAAACTGAGAAATTGGGGAAAAGAGAGTTGGAAGAATTTATGCCTTAGAAGCAGTTGTGTGGAAATCGATACGACAAATGGAGAATTGGGGTGACGGTCCCCCGAGGTAGTCCTCCATTTTACCCTATTCCCAAGGTTAGATACTCAGAGCCTTCTTTGACTGAAGTCCTTACTGCCCCAGCCATCACAGGCCACAATCTGCTGAGTCACAAGGTGACTGAAATGGTGAGGCTGGCGTGGGGGAAACCCCTCTCTCCCACTAACTAAATAAACTTACCCACTTGGCTGCCCGTTGGGGCTGTCTGGTGTTGTAAGCTCTTTGAAGGCAGCTGCTGTTCCCGCTCCTTTTCTCAGCCCACAATCCCTAGAAAAATGTAGGGCAAACATGAGAAACTCCAGAACTTCAGCCGTTCATTGTCTGGGTCATTGTAACATATCTAAAGAACATCCTAGTACTGCGGGAAGATTGTTTAAAAATGTACAACTCTTGGTGGATTGCGCCCATGTTAGAGTGTCTGTGGTTCCAGAGATGATAGAAGGAAAAGAGATATTTCTGACCCTTCTCACAAGAGTCAGCGCTGCAGATGAGCTTTGTCTATTTTCTTCTAGGTTGGGGTAGAACGTGTAGGGAACCTCCATCTAGCGACTGTGTAAGGAAGATCAGTGCCGTAGAGGCCCTGGTTCATGACAGATTTAAAACATGTCCTGTGGGCACCTGGGTGGCTCAGTCAGTTAAGCATCTGACCCCGGCTCAGGTCATCTCACCGGTTGTGAGTTCAGGCCCTGCATTGGGCTCACTGCTGTCAGTACAGAGCCCACTTTAGATCCTCTGTCCCCTCCCTCTCCGCCCCTCCCTCACTCTCTCTCTTTCTCTCTCTCAAAAATAAATAAACATTACAAAAGATGTCCTTCTGTTGTCCTTTACTGCCCAGGGGGTCTGGAGTCAAGCCTAAAGGTCAGGGCAGAATGAAGGCCCTTTCTTGGGCGAATCTCTTTTTGGGCACAATAGACACAGACCGAGAGTGAGCCTTGGTTATGTCAGCAATACAGGCCAAAAAAAGCCCATTAGTTCTAAGAAAACCAACCTCTCTCTCAAGGCTAAAGTTATCTTCTTTCTCAGATTCTTGTCCTTGGATGTGCACATGTGTGTGCCCACGCGTGCGCGCGCGCACACACACACACACACACACTTAAAAAGAAAGGATAAAGAGAAAGAAAATGGGTTTGGAGGTCCAGGTTAGCGCGTGAGCAGTCACAGTATTATCACGCAGGAGGCAGCTGCTTGTGACTATGGCAACTTCAATCCCGAGGGAGAAGTGTGAAATGGAAGGAATATTAATCAGGTCGGGGGAAGGAAGATGCATTCGGAAGGGATGGGAGTGGCAGAGGGGCCCAAGAGGGCTGGGTAGGGCTGGCTCTGGTGCATTTTCGGGAAAAGCCATCATGCACTGTTGGTCTCCCTTGTCTTGCCTCAGGCCCCACCTTTCCGCCTGGACGCCCTCATCCCGAGTCTAGGGCAGAGGCTGCCTCTGGAACTAGGTACTAAGAAGCATGAGGCAAGGTGCGGACATCCCCAAACACGGCCTTTTTACTTTTAGGAATAACTGGTTTGAAATGTTCCGTCTAGTCTCATTGTCGCTCACTCAGGCATCTCTGACAAGGGTGAGGAACCACAGTTAATTCCTTTGTCCTGGTGGATCTACTGTCTGTGCCGCCAGAGCGAGCACCATCTCCGTGGATCTCAGTTGCTTAGAAAGTGTCACATCCACTACTTGAATTCAGTCACCGATTCTGACTATCAGAGTTCATATCATGGTGTGTTTATTCTCGTGCTGGATCCTTCACCGAGGTGCAGACTTGTGAAGTAACTTGTCCAGGCTCACACAAAGAGTGAACACCGCACTTTAGAGCACTTTGCCATTCTGCTCGCTTAAACAAGCGCCAGCGTGTATGTTTGTGACGAGGGGCCACCGGAGCTCTGCTGAATGTTCTTTGGTTGAATTCCCGGGTGACTACATGGTCTGAATGTCAGCGACTAAAACACAGTTACAAGAGAGCAGCTCTCGGTAACCGTGCTTACGGAAACGTGTGCTTCCTACCTTGCATGATACATGACAGTTTCATTTGTTCCAAATAAATTCCTAACACTATCCATCACCATGGATTCTGCTGATAAAATGCTCCTATTATGGTTCCTTTAAAAACATTTAGGAAACGTGTGCATTTTTATTTGTGTGGGTGGGTAATATTGTGAAATATTAACATAATCTCGCACCTCTCAAGGACACACACATTTTGCTCCTCAGCGCTACCCTTGATGGAGGGCGTCAGCAAACAGGCCTCCGTTTTCCCAGAGTAGGTTTGGCAGACTTAGCAAATACACATCTAGGATACTCAGTTCACTCCGAATCAGAAAAATGACAAATAATTTTTAGCATAATTATATCCTATGCAATATTTGGGACGTATACTAACAATTTTTTGTCATTTACCTGAAATTCAAACGTAACTGGGTGACTCGTATTTTCTCTGACAACCCAACCCCAAAGGAGGGTGAAATCAAGGAAGAAAAGTAACAAATGCTTGGCTTTTTTTTTTTTTAATTTTTTTTTTTACGTTTACTTATTTTTGAGACAGAAACACAGACCGAGGGGCGGGGTGGGCAGAGAGACAGGGAGACACAGAATCTGAAGCAGGCTCCAGGCTCTCAGCTGTCAACACAGAGCCTGACGCAGGGCTCGAACTCAAGGCGCGAGAGATCATGACCTGAGCGGAAGTTCGACGCTCAACTGAGCCACCCAGGCACCCCACAAACGCTTGGCTTTTAAGTTTAAAAACTGTGATTTAGTGTAAAATAAAAACACTGGGAAGACTGCTTGCCGAGTGTTTTTATTTATCTGCATGGGAGAAAAGAACCGTGGCGTGGGTAAGGGGCAGGGGCTGGAGCCAGAAAAGGAAGAGACGGTGCTGACTGTAACGGTTCCCCTGCTTTCTCCTTGCTCCGCAAAGAACAATACTTTCCCCAACTACCCTGGAGGATCCTAGAGCAGCCGGGCTAGGGAACCGGGACGGAGGCGTGGCTCGCGGTAGCACCACCCACTCCCGCCCCCCAGTCCCAGAGTGCAGTGCGCAAGGAACGTCCCAGGGTTCCTCGCGGCGCCGCAGATCAGCCCCGCCTTTGGGAGGTCACCCCAGGGCGGGGGACCCACAGGCCTCCAGCCAAGGTCAAGAGCTGGGTCAGGGGCCGACTGCTGGGGAAGCCACCGCAGGACCCGAGGACGTAGGAAGCGCCTGCCGCGTGGAGCCTCACTATTGGCCTGCCAGCAGGTAAGCCGACCCCCGACGTGTAGAGCGCGACCTAGAAAACCTGAAACTGGGTTCCAGGTGAAAACCTGAGGCCGAGTGAGTTTGTGAGCAGCGGATAAACACTTAGGGTCCTTGCGCGCCTGAATTGTGGTGGGAGACGTTGGGGCCCGCCTCGTGGAGAGCTGCGGGAGCCCCGTTAGTGGCAGGAGGCCACAAGGACGTGGTCATACATGCCGCGAAGGGTTTCAGCCTCGCAGGCGTGTTGAGGCTGGGGTCGGTGACCCTTAGCGCAGGGGTAGCGCCGGCCAGCCCTTCCCCTGAGCCGATGCGGGAGCTGCGGGAGCGTGCACTGTCGCTTTGCATTTGACAGCCGACCGTGCCCCGGAAGCCGCCTGGGCACAACCGGGGGGGTGGTGGGAATGAATCACACTTGCTCTCCGGATCTAGGCTTTTTAGCACCTGTGCGCCGATGGTTACAGGGAAACCACGTAAGGAAACTTGCGGGGCCGTGTGGGCTCAGACTAACACCTGAAACTCAGCTTGCTTACCTGTAATGTGCTAGGAGAACGTAGGAGTCCGGCAGAGAGGGAAGGATTAGGGCCTGAGGTTCCTGGGTGGGGGGAAAACCCCTGTTTTGGAACGATGCTGGGAGTGTCCGCAGCAAACCCCGCAGGCATAAGGTGCCTCTCAAGAATGTAACAGACCCCACCTACTCCCTCTCAGGTTTCCCCTCAGGAATTTGACCCAAGACCTAAGTATGGCCATAGACCACCCCTTGTACAATGGACAGGAGCCAATCAGGAATGGACAACCCAGCACTTAGAGCTATCAAGCCAATAAGGGTGGAACCTGAGAAGGAACCAGGGGGAAGGGGATGAGGAGGGCCGACCAGAACCTTATCAAACAAGGACCCCTGTCCTCAGGCAGTTCACTTTCCGATGTCCCCTCTCTGTAAAGGGAGGTTCCCTACTGTTCTTCCTTTCTGGTCTTCGCCTGCTGCTCATTTTGTGTCCCCCTCTTCATCCTTCCAAGTGGCGAGGCAACGAACCCCGGGTATTGCGTTAAAAAACCCTGCAACAGTAATACGGAAACGGTGATGCCCCTTCGTTGGGTCACTCTGAGGACGCATTGAGACCATGGATATCGAGCCAGTCCATAGTGCAATGGCTGGCACATAGCCGAGGTGCCGAAGGTCCCTTGGCTTGGGTGGAAGCAGCTCCCTGACCACATCCTCTCTCCTTTCAGGCTTCTGGGAGACACCGTTGTTTAACTTCTTCAGGAGCATGGCCTTTTATCTCGTTGTGGGGTGCGAGGCTTCGGTTTCTAAGTGGAGCTTGTCAGGAAGGAAGTTTTTAATTAAGAGCAGGGAGGCCTTCCCTGCTGCGGAAATCCTCGTAGATGGCAGGTGCGGCCTGCGAGGCGCCGGGTCGCACAGGGCTGGGCCCTGCCGCTGGCAGGTGGTGACACTCCGGTGTGTCCAGCAGTTGGCCGGGAGATGCCTGGGTGCTAGGAGCTGGCGAGCAGAACTGCACCCCGTGATCCTGAAAGTCCACAGGGACTTTACGTTCAGGGTCACCCTGCAGCAGCTGTCTGTTCTTGGCTGGGGCGGTTAGCCTGACAGTGGAAAGTCAGCAGGAGGAGAACGGGGGGACTTCACGGAGGCAGGGACATGACCGACGTACATTCGGTTCAGTTTGGGCTGCAGGAGAGGAAGGCAGCTAATTAGACGAGGTGGTACCACCTGGGGATTTCAGCTGATCCAGGTGGGGGTAGAAAGAGTCAGAGCTCCACGTAGGAAATTTTGTTGTGGTGGTTTTGAGACAGTCACTTTGACACAGGCATGGCAACAGGGAAAAAAAGAAAGTGTTTTTTGTTACTGAGGAGGGTGTGTATTCAGACGCTGCTGACCCTTAACGCATCCTGAACTTCGTTCTTACTCCTGAGTGAAGTTCAGGGGTGCACGTAAGCCAAGAGAGGGATGAGGATGTGAAGGGCGTCAGGGACGGGGTGGGGGTTTTTGAGCATAATAAAATAAATATTGAAAATGAAGGGGCACCTGGGTGGCTCAGTCGGTTAAGCATCTGACTTCAGCTCAGGTCATGATCTCACGGTTTGTGGGTTCAAGCCCCGCGTCGGGCTCTGTGCTGACAGCTCGGAGCCTGGAGGCTGCTTCGGATTCTGTGTCTCCTCCTTACTCTGCCCCTCCCCTGCTCACGCTCTGTCTCTCTGTCAAAAATAAACATAATAAAGATTTCAGAAAATGAAAATGTATAGGCTTATAAATTTCGCTATGAAAGATTCCTGTGTCAAGTAACCATTTCAGACATAGTTTCACGGATGGTGAGTGTGCCGAGGGAGAAGGGACTAAAACGTTACCCACCTGATAGAAATTCCAGGCTTTTGCCATCAAGTGGGGAGGGGAGGAAGGCCCAGGGAGCAAAATGGGAGTTTGACTGGAATGTAGCTTGGAGATGTTACATCCCAGCTTTCCCAGAGTATCCACACTGATCTCTTTTCGGGAACGGGAGAGAGAAAGCCCCATCCTGCATCTTACTCAGAACAGGCCCTTTTCCCTCCTGTTGACACAATTGAAGGGTGAGCCCAACCATTCCTGTAACTCTAATGGCCACCCATTACTCCTGTCTCCCAGCGCTGTTCTGTGCCTCCTCCCGCCTGAGATCAAGACCGGGAGACATTTGGCCCCGACGTGAACCCATTTAATTGCCCATCCCCCCTCTCAGAACATGCATCTACTCTTCTTGGATCCATCTCCAGGACATTTGCTACCACCTTGGACCTTCTCACCGCCCACACCTAGTGTCCTTTTTTGTCTTTTTGCCGTGTCTAAACTTTCTCTAAACGCCGTACCTGATATTTTGCTACATTTGAAGTGCCTTTAAACCTGTTTTCCTTGGGGCGCCTGGGTGGCTTAGTCGTTTGAGTGGCCGACTTCGGCTCAGGTCATGATCTCGTGGTCCGTGAGTTCGAGCCCCGGGCTCTGTGCGGACAGCTCAGAGCCTGGATCCTGTTTCAGATTCTGTGTCTCCCTCTCTTTGACCCTCCCCCATTCATGCTCTGTCTCTCTCTGTCTCAAAAAATAAATAAACGTTAAAAAAAAAATTAAATCTGTTTTCCTTTTCTCTAGTGTGACTGCTCCTTCCTTCTCTGTTTCCCTGAAGTTTTATAATATCCTTGAGCCTCGTCTTGTCTTCTCACTTCCCACATTGATTCTCTGATCCTTCCCTGGTTGACTGGCTGTCTTTAACGTGTGTGCTCCTTCATGCTTGTAGAAGAAATTCCAAGGTCCCCAGTCTGGAATACAGGACCTTTAGCAATCTTAACATCAACCTCATTTTCAGGACATCCCCCATTTTGTAACTTCTGCACTCTAATCAAATCAGGCTCCTCACTGTTTTTCATCCAGACCAACTCTGGGCTCCTGTCGTTGTCTCCTTTTTTGCTTGGTGAAATCCTGCCTCTCAGTTGGCTTCTTTCCTGAAACCTCCCTCACTCTTAGAAATATTCCTTTCCTTCTGTGGGCTCCAAAAGTCCTCACCCGCTCCTTGTTCAGGACTTACCATATTGTGTCATAATTACATACCCTCTCTCCAACTAGTCTGTAATCTTCTCTTAGACAGGAGCCCCAGAACACGAAAGGGTTAGTTTCTCTACCAGTGTTTGCCAAAGTGTGTCTTACAACAGTGGTTCTGCTGGATGTTCACATTTATAAAGTGCTCATGGTGTTACAAAAATACTGTTAGGAATACTTTGCATGTAGGAGGGATTGTTACCCTATCCATTTTCTAGATGAAGAAAATAATAGCTACTGAAGGGCAGAGCCATGCAGAGTTGAATAGAGGCAGTATTGTCTTCACCATCACACTATAGGTCTATTGCCCCTTGAGTTGATAGGAATTACGTGATACGAAGTTTGAAGTACAAATGCCCATTTTAATAAACACTGGATTAAGCCAAGTTACATGGGTGGATCTTTGCTGCAGGGTACAGAGAGAGGGTACGTTAAAAAAATTTTTTTTAATGTTTATTTATTTTTGAGACAGAGACAGAGCGTGAACAGGGGAGGGACAGAGAGAGAGGGAGACACAGAATCTGAAACAGGCTCCAGGCTCCGAGCTGTCAGCACAGAGCCCGACGCGGGGCTCGAACCCACGTACTGTGAGATCACGACCTGAGCTGAAGTGGGATGCTTAACTGACTGAGCCACTCAGGCACCCCTTGACTTCTCAGAGCTTTTTATGTGTTAATGCACATTGTGAATTTCCAAAGGCAGACTATAGTTAACAGCATTCCTTATACTTTCTTGGCTACCAAACCTTATTTTTTCCCCATAGATTATCTTGCAGGTTAATGTTTGTGAAATATAATTTGGAAAACAATGCTTTAGATCACTGTTTCCAAATTCATACCACACTGTATTTAATAAATTATCCAAATTTTAAACTGGACAGTCATGTGTGTGTATATTATATATTTATCACATTCAGTTTTATTGAGATATAATTGACATGTCACTTAAAAGTGTAAGGTGTACAGCTTAATGGTTTGACTTAAATCTATTGTGAAATGATGCTGCAGTAAGCATCCATTAGTTAGCATCCATCGTCTCATTTAGATATAATAAAAAGAAAAATCTAAAAAAAAAAAAAAAGAAAAAGCTGAAAAAAAAGATCTTTGTGAGAATTCAGGATTTACTCTTTTAATAACTTCCTGTATATTATACAGCAGTGTTAGCTATGCTCAACACCTTACATCCTTAGTACTTATTTATCTTATAAATGGAAGTTTGTGATCACTTTCCTCCAATTACCCTAGTCCCCACCTCCAATCCTCCCGCCTCTGGTAACCACAAATCTAGTCTCTTCCATCACTTTGGTTTTTTTGATTCTACGTGTAAGCGAGATCATACAGTATTTGTCTGATTTACTTGACTTAGCATAATGCCCTCAAGGTCCATCTGTGTTGTCACAAAAGGCAGGATTTCCTGTGTGGTTTTTTTTTTTTTTTTTTTTTTTAATGGCTGAGTAATATTCTGTATATATACACTACAACTTCATCCATTTATCCATTGTTGGATGCTTAGGTTATTTCTGTGTCTTGCCTCTTGTAAATAATGATGCAGTGAACATAAGGATGCAGCTATCTTTTTGAGTCCGTGTTTTCCTTCCTTTGGATAGACACTTGACCCTTGAACAATGTAGGGGTTAGGGACGCCGACTCCCTGCAGAGTAAAAAATCTGTGTAAGTTTTGATTCCCCCGGAGCTTAATTGCGAATTGTCTATTGCTGACCAGAAGCCTGACTAATAACATAAACAGTTGATTAACATGTATTTTGCACGTTATGTGTATTATATACTGTATTTTTACAATACAGTAAGCTAGAGAAAAGAAATGTGAAGAATTATAAGGAAGAGTAAATCCATTTACAGTACTGTACACATATGTATTGAAACAAATCCACTCATGTGGGGACTCACACAGTTCACGTCCATGATGTTCAGGAGGCAGCTGTCTTCCTAGAGCTAGAACTGCTGGACCAAGAGTAGTCCAGTTCTTAAGTTTTTGAGGATTCTCCACACTGGTTTCCGTAGTGACTGTACTAGTTTTCAGTCCCAGTGCAGCACACTGGGCTTCCCTTTGCTCCACATCCTCATTATCTATTGTCTTTTTGATGATGGACATCAAACAGCTGTGAGGTGATATCTCATCATGGCCTGTTGGCCATTTATATCGACCTTGGAAAAATGTCTGTTCTTCTGCCCACTTTTTTTTTTTAAATAAATGAAATATAGTTGACCTATAATACTAGTTTCAGGTGTACAACATAACGATTCAACAATTCTAAACATTATGAAATGCTCATCACATTAAGTGTAGTTACCACCTGTCACCATACAGAGTTATTTCAGTATTATTGACTATATACCTTATGCTGTACTTTTAATCCTCATGATGTATTTATTTTATAACTGGAAGTTTGTACTTCTTAGTCCCTTTTACCTACCTCTGGCAACCACCAATTTATTCTCTATATTTTGGGCTCTGTTTCTGTATTTTTGTGGTTGGTTATTTGTTTTGTTTTTTAGATTCCACATAGAAGTGAACTTACATGGTGTTTGTTTCTGACTTATTTCACTTAGCCTGATACCCTCTAGGTTCATCTATATTGTCATAAATGGCAAGATTTTGTTCTTTTTTTATGGCTGGGTAATATTCCATCGTATATGTATATAGCACACCTTCTTTATCCATTCGTCTATTCTCGGACACTTGGGTTGCTTCCATATCTTGGCTATTGTAGGTAATGCTGCAATAAACATAGGAGTGCGTAGATCTTTTTGAATTAGTATTTACATTTTATTTGGGTAAATATGCAGAAGTGGAATTACTGGATCCTGTGATATTTCTATTTTTCATTTTTTGAGGAACTTCTGTTTTCCCCAGTGGTCTCACCAGTTTGCGTTCCCACCAAGTGCGCAAGGTTTCCCTTTGCTCCACTTCCTCATCAACACTTCATTTTTTGTCGTTTTGGTACTACTTCTCGTTAACTGGTGTGAGGTGATATCTCATTGTGGTTTTATTTTTTTTTCAACGTTTATTTATTTTTGGGACAGAGAGAGACAGAGCATGAACGGGAGACGGGCAGAGAGAGAGGGAGACACAGAATCGGAAACAGGCTCCAGGCTCTGAGCCATCAGCCCAGAGCCCGACGCGGGGCTCGAACTCACGGACCGCGAGATCGTGACCTGGCTGAAGTCGGACGCTTAACCGACTGCGCCACCCAGGCGCCCCTCTCATTGTGGTTTTAAAAATTAAAATTAAAAAATTAAAAAATTAAAAAATTAAAATATTAAATTAAAAAATTAAAAATTAAAAAAATTAAAAAATTAAAATATATTACATTTAATATTAAATTAAAAATTAAAAAATTAAAAAATTTAAAAAATTAAAATATTTAATTTTATTTCTTTGATGATTAGTGATGTTGAGCATCTTTTTATGTGTTTGCTGGCCATCTGAATGTCTTCTTTGGAAAAATGTCTATTTGGGTCTTCTGCCCATTTTTCAGATTTTTTTCCTTTTGTGTTGGCATTAAGTTATATAAGGTCTTTGTATATTTTAGATTTTAATCCCTTACTGGATATATCATTCACAAATACTTTTTCCCATTCAGTAGGTTACCTTTCCATTTTGTTTATGGTTTCCTACACTGTGCAAAAGCTTTTTATTTTAGCATAGTCCCATTAGTTTATTTTTGCTTTTGTTTACCTTTTCCTCAGGAGACCTATCCATAAATATGTTGCTAAGGCTGCTGTCCAAGCGATTACTGTTGATGTCGTCTTTTAGAAGTTTTATGGTTTGAGGTCTCACATTTAGGTCTTTATTTAACCAATTTGAGTTTATTTTCCAAGAGATTACTGCCTGTGTTTTCTTTTTTTTTTTTTTTTTTTTTTTTTTTTTAAATTTTTTTTTTCAACGTTTATTTATTTTTTGGGACAGAGAGAGACAGAGCACGAACGGGGGAGGGGCAGAGAGAGAGGGAGACACAGAATCGGAAACAGGCTCCAGGCTCTGAGCCATCAGCCCAGAGCCCGACGCGGGGCTCGAACTCACAGACCGCGAGATCGTGACCTGGCTGAAGTCGGACGCTTAACCGACTGCGCCACCCAGGCGCCCCAACCTGTGTTTTCTTTTAGAAGTTTTATGGTTTGAGGTGTCACATCTATGTATTTATTTAATCTGTTTTGAGTTTATTTTTGTGTATGGCATAAGAAAGTGGTCTAGTTTCATTCTTTTCTATGTAGTTATCCCATTTTCCTAACACTATTTATTACAAAGACTGTCTTTTTCCCATTGTGTATTCTTGCCTTTGTTGTAGATAAATTGACCATATAAGTGTGGGCTTATTTCTGGACTCTCTAATCCTGTTGCATTGGTATATGTACCTGTGTTTGTGCCGGTACATACTGTTTTGATTACTGCTGCTTTGTAGTATAACTTGAAATGTGGGACTGTGCTATCTCCAACTTTGTTCTGCTTTCTCAAGATTGCTTTGGCTATTTAAGGTCTTTTGTGGTTCCAAACAAATTTTAGGATTTTTTGTTCTAGTTCTGTGAAAAATGCTATTGTTATTTTGATAGGGATTGCATTGAATCTGTAGATTGCTTTGGGTGCTGTGGACATTTTAATGATAGTAGTTTCTCTGAGCCACGAGCATTGTATGCCTTTCCATTTGTTTGTGTAGTCTTCAGTTTCTTTCATCAGTATCTTACAGTGTTCAGAGTACAGGTCTTTCACCTCCTTGGTTACATTTGTTCCTAGGTATTTTATTTTTTTGGTGCAATTGTGGATGGGATTGTTTTCTTAATTTCTCTTTCTGCTACTTCATTATTAGTGAATAGAAATGCAGCAGTTTCTGTATATTGATTTTTTAACCTGCAAGTTTACTGAATTCATTTATTAGTTCTAATAGTTTTTTGGTGGAGTCTTTAGGGTTTTCTCTATATAGTATGTCATCTGCAAGTAGTGACAGTTTTACTTTTCCCTTGCCAATTTGGCTACTTCTGAACCGGGTCTTGTGCTGAATGAGACTGTATGCTGGCTCTGTAAGAGAAGAGACTTGGTTTCCTATAGCCCTCCAGTTCTTCTGGAGGTAAGCCCTGTTGATTTTTAAACCTCTGGGAGTTAATACCTACTGATTTTCAAAGCCGTATGTCATGGGGACTCATCTTCTCAGCGCACCCCCCCAGGGCTGGAGGGGCCCATTGTGGAACTTGATCCCCTTGCTCCTCCATGCTTGTGATAGCCCTTCCGCTTGTGGGTAGCTGCACTGGTGTTTTGGTTCCTGACCATGTTTCTACTTCTGTGCTTTTCAGTGTGCATTTCTCTTTATGACTTTATCTGTCGAAGATCTATTCTGCCAGTCTTCGAGTTGTTTTCAAGGTGAATTGTAATATATGTTGTTGCCTCGGTGTGTCTGGGAGGTGGTGAGCTCAGGATCCTCCTACTCTGCAATCTTTCCTCTTTCTTCCATTTTGCTATCTTTTAAATTGGATTATTATTATTTTGTTACTGAATTGTATGAATTTTTTTATACATTTTGGATATTAGACCCTTATTATCTATAGGCTTTGCAAATATTTTTTCCCATTCTGTAGATAGTCTTTTTACTTTGTTGATTGTTTTGCTGTGTGCTTTGATGTAGTGCCATTTGTTTATTTTTGATTTTATGGTTTGTGCTTTGGGTGTCATATCCACAACATTGCCAAGACCTATGTCAGGGAGCTTTTTTCCTATGTTTTCTTATAGGAATTTTATGGTTTCAGGTCTCACATTTAAGTCTCTAATCTGTTTTGAGTTAATTTTTTTGAGTGGTCTAGTTTCTTTTCCATGCAAATATCCAGTTTTCCCAGCACCATTTATTCTAGAGATCAACTTTTCTCCATTGAGTATTTGTGGCTCTCTTGTCAAATATTGACCATATATGCTTGGGTTTATTTCTGGACTCTTGATTCAGTTCCATTGTGTATTTTTATGACAGCGCATCATACTGTTTTGAGGCTGTGCTTGAAATCAGGAAGTGTGATGCCTTCTGTTGTGTTTTTTCTTAGGAAAGCTTTGGCTATTTAGGGTCTTTGGTAGTTCTATGGAAATTTTAGGACTGTTTTTTCATACTTCTCTAAAAAATGCTGTTGTCATCTTGATAGGAATTGCATTGAATCATTGGATAGTTTTGGTGGTATTGACAATTTAACAATATTAATTCTTCCAAACCGTGAACATGGGATACCTTACCATTTATTCATGTCTTCTGTGATTTCTATCAACCATTGTCTTGTAGTTTTTAAAGTAGGGATCTTTCATCTTCTAGGTTAGGGTAAGTTTATTACTGAGTATTTTGTTTTTGATGCTATTGTAAATGGGATTGTTTTATTTCCTTCAGATAATTTTTTTTGTAAATATATAGAAATGCTGTTGATTTTTGTATTTTAATTTGGTATCCTTCAATTTTACTGAATTTGTTGATTAGTTATAATGGTTGTGCGTGTGTGTATGTGTGTGTATAGTCTTTAGGATTTTCTATATGTAAAATCATGTCATCTGCAAACAGAGGTAGTTTTACTTCTTCTTTTTCTTTGGTGCCTTTTATTTTTCTTGTTTGATTATTCTGGGGAGGACTTTTAGTACTATATTGAATAGGAGTAGTGAGAGTGGGCACCCTTCTATTGTTCCTATCTTAGAGGAAGTGCTTTCGACCACTGAGTATGATGTCAGCTGTGGGCTTATCATATATGGCCTTTATAGTGTTGAGGTATGTTCCTTCTGTACCTAATTTGTTAACAGTTTTTATCATGAACAGATGCTGAATTTTGTCAGATGCCTTCTTCTGCATCTATTGAGATGATCATCTGATTTTTTTCTTTCATTCTATTAATGAGATGAACCACTTCACTTGATTTGCACATGCTGAATCATCCTTGCACATCTCAGGTGTAAATCCCACTTGATCATGGTGAATGTGAATCATCCTTTTAATGTGCTGCTGCATTCTGTTTGCTAGTATTTTATTGAGAATTATTGCCTCTATATTTATCGAGGATATTGGTTTGTAGCTTTCTTTTCCGGTAACGTCCTTTTCTGGCTTTGGTAGTAGCATAATGCTGGCCTTGTAACATGACTTTGGGAGTGTTCCCTCCTCTTTGATTTTTTTCCCCAAGAGTTTGATAAGGATTGACCCCAGTTCTTTAAATGTGTGGTAAAATTCACCATCTGGTCCTGGGCTTTGTTTTTTTGTTTTTGTTTTTGTTTTGTTTTGAGGGGAGAGATTTTTGATTATTGGTACAGTCTGGTAGTACTTAACTCTGTTCAGGCTTTGTATTTCTTCCTGATTCAGTCTCAGTTGTATGCCTTTTTCTAAGAATTTTTCACTTTCTTCTAGGTTGTCCAATTTGTTGGCATATAGTTGTTCATAGTTGCGTCTTATGGCTGTATTTCTCTGTTATCACTTGTAATGTCTCCTTTTTCACTTATATTTCTGTTAATTTGGGTCCTCTCTCTTTTTTTCTTGGTTAATCTAACTAAAGTTTTGTAAATTTTGTTCATCTTTTCAAAGAACCAACTTTTACTTTGTTTAATCTTTTCTGTTGTTTTCCTCTTCTCTGTTTTGTTTCTTTATGCTTTAATTTTTATTATTTTCTTCCTTTTGCTTATTTTGAGCTCAGTTTACTCTTCTTTTTCCACTTCTTTAAGGTGTAGAGTTAGGTTGTTTTTTGGAATATTTCTTGCTCCCTAATGTAGGTGTTTATAGGCATATCTTAGAGATACTACAGATTTGGTTCCAGGCCACCAAAATAAAGTGAATATCTCCATAAAGTGATTCAAATTCATTTTTGCTTTCCCAGAACATATCAAAGCTTTGTTTACATGTACAGTACTGCAGCCTTTTAAGTATGCAGTAGCATTATATTTAAAAATGTAATGAAATTGTTATTTTATCGTTATGATTATTTTAATTAAAAAATACTTGATTGCTAACACTGCTAACCATCATCTCAGCTTTTAGGAAGTCATAATCTTTTTGCTGGTGGAGAGTCTTGCTTTGATGTTGATGGTTGCTGACTGATCAGGGTGGTGGTTGCTAATGGTTCGGTTGTCTTTGTCAATTTCTTATTTAATTAACTTAATTAAAAATTTAATTACACTGTAGTTAACATACAGTGTTATATTAGTTTTCAGTATACAATATAGTGATTCAACAATATCATATACTACTCAGTACTTATCAAGATAAGTGTACTCTTTATTTACTTATTTATTTAAAAAATTTTTTTTAAATTTATTTTTTGAGAGAGAGAGAGAATGAGCAGGGGAGAGGCAGAGAGAGAGGGAGAGAGAGAATCCCAAGCAGGCTCCACACTGTCAGCACGGAGCCCATGAGGACTTGAACTCATGAACTGTGAGATCATGACGTGAGCCAAAACCAAGAGTCAGACACTTAACTGAGCCACCCAGGTGCCCCCAAGATAAGTATACTCTTAATCCTCTTCACCTATTTCACCCATCCCACCATACACCCCACCCCTGCTGGTAACTATCTGTTCTCTATAGTTAGGCAATTTCTTTCTTTCTTTTTTTTTTTTTTTAATGTTTATTTATTTTGAGAGAGAAAGAGCTCATCTCTGCAAGTGGGGGAGGGGCAGAGAGAGAGGGAGAGCTAAGAATCCCAAGCAGGCCCTATACTGTCAGCGCAGAACCCAAAGCGGGGCTTGAACCCATGGACTGTGAGATCATGACCTGAGCCAAAATCAAGAGTTGGACGCATAACCAACTGAGCCACCTAGGATCCTTGAGGCAGTTTCTTAAAATAAGACAACAGTGAAATTTGCTGCATCGATTGACCCTTCCTTTCATGAATGATTTCTCTGTAGCATGCCATATTGTTTGATAGCATTTTTCTCCAGTAGAATTTTTTTCACAATTGGAGTCAGTCCTCTCAAACCCTGCCACTGCTTTATCAACTAAATTTATGTTATAGTCTAAATCCTTTTTTGTATTTTCAACATTTTTCATAACGTCTTCACCAGGAGTAGATTCCATCTCAAGAAACCACTTTCTTTGCTCATTCAAAGGAAGTTACTCCTCATCCGTTAAAATTTTTTATCATGAGATTGCAGCAGTTCAGTCACATCTTCATGTTCCCTTCTAGTTCTAGTTCTTCTGCTCTTTCTACCACAGCTACAGTTTCTTGCTTCACTAGAGTCTTGATACCCTCAGAGTCATCCGTGTGGGTTGGAATCAACTTCTTCCAGCCTCCTGTGAATGTTGATATTTTGACCTCTTTCCATGAATCATGAATGTTCTTTATAGGATCTAGAATGGTGAATCCTTTCTAGAAGATTTTCAATTTACTTTGCCCAGATCCATCAGAGAAATCATTATCTATGGTAGATATGGGCATGTGAAATGTATTTCTTAAATAGTAAGACTTGAAAGGTGAAATGATTCCTTGAACCATGGGCTGCAGAGTGGATGTTGTGTCAGCAGGCATGAAAACAACACTAATCTCATCATACATCTCCATCAGCGCTCTTGGGTGATGAGGTGCATTGTCAATGAGCAGTCATATTTTGAAAAGTTTTTATTTATTTATTTATTTTTTTCTGAGAAGTAGGTCTCAACAATGGGCTTAAAATATTCAGTAAATCATGTTGTAAACATGTGCTGTCATCCAGGCTTTCTTGTTCCATTTATAGAACACAGGTAGAATAGATTTAGCATAATTCTTAAGGGCCCTAGGGTTTGTTGAATGGTCAATGACCATTGGCTTCAGCTTAAAGTCACCAGCTGCATTAGCCTTTAACAAAAGAGTCAACCTGTCCTTTGAAGCTTTGAAGCCAGGCACTGACTTCTCTTTAGATATGAAAGGCGTAGATGCCATTTTCTTCCAATAGAAGGCTGTTTTATCTGCATTGAAAATCTGTTTAGTGTGGCCACCTTCATTAATTATCTAGGTAGATCTTCTCGATAACTTGGTGCAGCTTCTACATCTGCACTTGCTACTTCACCTTGCACTTTTATGTTATGGAGATGGTGTCTTCCTTAAATCTCATGAACCAACCTCTGCTCGCTTCATACTTCTATAGCTTCCTCATCTCTCTCATCCTTCATAGAATTGATGAGAGCTCGGACCTTGCTCTGGATGAGGCTTTGGCTTAAGGGAATGTTGTGGCTGGTTTGATTTTCTATCTAGACCACTAAAACTTTATATCATCAATAAGGATGTTTTGCTTTCTTATCATTTGTGTGTTCACTGGAGTAGTACTTTTAATTTTCTTCAAGAACTTTTACTTTTGCATTCACAACTTGGTTAACTCTTCAGCACAAGAGACCTAGCTTTCAGTCTGTCTCTGCTTTTGACATGCCTTCCTCATCAAGTTTAATCGTTTCTAGCTTTTGATTTAAAGTGAGCAATGTGCAATTCTTCTTTTCACTTGAACACTTAGAGGCTATTGTAGGGTTATCAATTGACCTCATTTCAGTGTGGTTTTGTCTCAAAGTAGGGAGGCCTGAGGACAAGGAGAGAGATGGGGAACAGCTGGTTGTTGGAGCAGTCAGAATTCACATAACTTGTATCAGTTAAGTGTGTCATCTTATATGGGTGTGGTTTATGGTGCCCCAGAACAATTATAATAGTAGCATCAAAGATCACTGCAGAGCACAACAAATATAATAATGAAAAAGTTTGAGACGTTGTGAGATTTACCAAAATGTGACACAGAGACATGAAGTGAATAAATGGTGTTGGAAAACTGGCACTGACAGACTTGCCTGATGCAGTGTTGCCACAGCCCTTCATTTTGTAGAATATCCAGTATCTGTGAAGCACAATAAAATGAAGTGCAATAAAATAAGATATGCCTGTATTGTTACGAAGTTCCTTCTGAGAACCTTTTTGCTTGTTCCATCCATTAAGTTCTGGTATGCTTTGTTTTCATTTTTGTTTCTCAAATTACTTTTTAATTTTTCCTTAACTTCTTCTTTGATCCTTTGTTTAGGAGAGTGTGGCTTAATTTGTATGTATTTGTGAATTTTCCTGTTTTACTCTAGTTATTGAACTCTAGTTTTGTATCATTGTGGTCAGAGAAGTTGCTTCGTATTATTTCAATCTTCCTGAATTTGCTAAGACTTGTATTGTGGCTAACATGGACTATCCTAGAAATTGTTCCAAGTGCAGTTGAGAAGAATGTGGGTTCTACTGTTGTTGAATTGAATGTTCTCTTATGTCTGTAGGACCATTTGGTCTATATTGTTGTTTCGAATCCATGGTTCTTTATTCTCTTTATTGTCTTTATTATCTGCCTAGATTATCAACCCATTGTTGAGAGGGGTATTCTCTTTATTGTCTTTATTCTTTGCCTAGATTATCAACCCATTGTTGAGAGGGGTATTAAAGTCCCCAACTATTATTGTACTCCTTGTTTATTTCTCCTTTAGCTCTACTAGTTTTTCTTTATGTATATAGGTACTCTGATGTTGGGTGCACAAATATTTAAATTATTATGGTTTCTTGATGTATTGATATTTTTATGGTATAATGACTTTCTTTGTCTCTTTTAAAACCATTTTTAGTTTAAAGTCTATGTTGTCTGATATAAGGATAGCTACCCCAGTTTTTATTTTTGTTTCTGGTTACCATTTGCTTGAAATATTTTTTCCATCCCTTCACTCTCAGTCTGCATTTGTCTTTAAGACTAAAGTGAATCGTTTGTTGGATCTTGTCTTTTTATCCATTTAGTTATTCTTCATCTTTTGATTGGAGAATTTAACCCATTTACATATAAGTAGTTATTGATAAGTAAGGACTTACTATTGCTACTTTGTTAATTTTTTTCTGTAGCTCCATTGTTCCTTGTTTCTTATCGTGGTGCCTTTTTTTTGTGTGTTTTGATGTTTTCTAGTGTTATTGTGCTTTGACTTCTCTATCATTCCTTTTTGTGTAATTACTACAGGTTTTTCCCTTGCCACCATGAAGCTTACATAAAATATCTTAAAATTATGACACCCTGTTTTAAACTAACAACTTCCATATAATTTCTGTGTCTTACACCTTTATTTCTTCTCCCTTTGACATTTTAGGTTATTGGTGTCACACTTCTCATATTTTTTATATTGTGTAACTAATAATTATTGTGGTTATGGTTATTTTTACTACATTTTTACTTTTAAACTAGAGTTGTAAGTGAATTACATACCACCATTACCATATTACAGAATCTGACTTTGAGTGTATACCTACCATTATGTTTTACACTAGCTTGTTATGTTTTTATAATGTTACATACCGTCCTTTTGTTTCTGCTCAAACAACTCCCTTGAGCATTTCTTGTAAGGCAAGTCTAATGGTGATGAATTCCCTCAGCTTTTGTTTGTTTGGGAAAGGCTTTTATCCCTCAATTTCTGAAGGACAGCTTCACTGACCATAGCATTCTTAGTTGACCTTTTTTTTTTTTTTTTTTCCTTTTAATATTTTGAAAATATATCATGTGACTAGTTTGGCCTGAGAAGTTTCTTTTTCTTTTTTTCAAGTTTATTTATTTATTTTGAGAGAGAGATAGCGGGACATGCATGTGAGTGGGGGAGGAGCAGGGAGAGAGGGAGAGAGAGAATCCCAAGCAAGTTCTGCATTGTCATTGCACAGCCTGATACAGGGCTCAATCTCACGAACTATGAGATCATGACCTGAGCCAAAATCAAGAGCTGGATACTTAACTGCCTGAGCCACCCAGGTGCCCCTGGCCTGAGAAGTTTTTATTGAGAAATCTGTGAATAGTTTTATGGGCATTCGCCTACATGTAACTCCTCTCTTTTGCTGTTTTAAAAATTCTTCCTTTCTCCTTTGACTTTTTTTTTTAAATGTATGTTTATTTAAGGGTTTTTTTTCTTACTTTGGAGGGAG
This sequence comes from Leopardus geoffroyi, assembly GCF_018350155.1. Classification (NCBI taxonomy): domain Eukaryota; kingdom Metazoa; phylum Chordata; class Mammalia; order Carnivora; family Felidae; genus Leopardus; species Leopardus geoffroyi. The sequence goes on along the minus strand of NC_059341.1, from coordinate 10,376,968 downwards.
AGAGTGTGAGTGGGGGAGGGGCAGAGAGAGAAGTGGACAGAGGATCCAAAGTGGGCTCTCTGCTGAAAGCGGTGAACCTGATGTTGGGCTCGAACTCATGAACCACAAGATCATGCCCCAAGCTGAAGTCAGATGCTCAACTGGCTGAGCCACCCAGGTGCCCCAATGTTTATTTATTTCTGAGAGAGAGAGAGAGAGAGAGAGAGAGAGCAAGCAAGCAGGGGAGGGGCAGAGAGGGAGGGAGACACAGAATCTGAAGTAGGCTCCAGGCTCTGAGCTGTCAGCACAGAGCCTGATGCGGGGCTTAAGCTCTAGAACCACAAGATCATAACCTGAACCGAAGTTGGATGCTTAACCGACTGAGCCACCCAGGCGTGCCCCTCTTCCTCCTTTGACTTGTGACAGTTTAATCATAATGTATTTCTCTGCAGCCCTAATGTGGTTTGTGATATTGTGGTTCACTCTTTTTGGGGTCCTTTGGGATCCTTGGATCTGGAGGTCTTTTTTTTTCTGCCAGGTTTGGAAGTTTTCAGTCATTGCTTTGAATGTACTTTCTGTTGCTTTCTCTTTTTCTTCTAGAATTCTCATCATGTGAATATTGTTTTCATTGTGTCTCATAAATCTGATAGGCTTTTATCACTCTTTTTCATTCTTTTTAAATTTCTGGTCCTATGACTGAATAATTTCAAATGTCGTATTTTTCAGGTCACTGATTGTTTCTTCTGTATGCTCGAATCTGCTTTTAAAGTTCTGTGTTGAATTCTTCAATTCAGTTATTGTATGTTTAGCTCTGGGTTTTTTTCTTGTATGGTTTCTGTTTTTTTGTGGAATGGTTTCTATGGTTTCTTTGTTTCTTTGTTCATGCATTGCTTTCCTAGTATTATTTACTTTTCTGTGTCTTTTTTTTTTTTTTTTTGTAGTTCACTAAACTTCTTAAGGTAACTAGTCTGAATTTTTCACAATACATAGATGTCCAGTTTTTTTAGGGTCAGTTATTAGAGCTTTACTAGTTTCTTTTGGTGGTGTCCTATTTACCTCCTTTTTTGTGATCCTTGATTCTTTCCATTGGTTCTGTCCATCCGAGTAAGTGATCTCTAAGATTTTGCAAGTTTGCTTTGGCAGAGGCAGTCTTCACCCATCAGCTCAGTTTGGGTTTCTAGGTGTGTCTGCTGGTAATGTCCTTGGGCAGGTCGGGCCGGCTTTTAGGGTCTATTTTTGGGGGAGGGAACCGTTTGGGTTCTGAGGTCAGAATGGAGGATGGGCCCCTTGCTGAGAATGGCTGGATAGGACTTCTGGCTTGGTTTCCTGCCAAAGTGAGGATGCAGGATGAGTTCCTTGGTCGCCTGGATTCATCGGTCAGGCTTTACTAGAAGGTCTGGGCTGCGTACTGTACTTGGCAGTAGGTGGGACTGTGAATTAGCTCTCTGCTGTTTGGGGACCAGGAGTGTGCACTGAATATCCCGGTTAGGTGAGGCCACTGGTTTTGCTGAGCAGATGGGGAAAGGCATCTGCTGTACTCTCCGTCCCAATGCCACCGAAAGCAGGGCTTTCGGATGGGCTACTTGCTGGTGAGATTCTTTGTCAGGCGGACTGAAGGCTGTATTCAGCAGGAAGTGGAGTTATAAATTGGTTTTCCTGCTTAGGCACGGCGGGAGATGCAGCTCCCTGGCCACTGCGGCTTTTTTTGGTCTTGACTCAGGCTGACCTGTGCCCCAGGTTCCTTGGCCAGACAAGACCACTGGCTTTGCTCCGGAGGTGATCACCTCTGCCCACCTGCCTCCTGGCTCAAGCATTGCCGAGTTATGCAGCAGCTTCAAGGTATATGTGCCAGCTCTTCCTGTCAGATGGGGCGGGGGTCCATACTCTGCAGGAGATGGGGCTGTGACTCAGTTCTCCTGCCTGGGTGAGACTGGGAGGGGAACTCCCCAATTTTCCCTCACAGGCTTTCTGGTTGGGAGCGTCTGGGAGCCATGTTTTCCAGCGGGTGAGGCTGACTCAGCTCCTCTGCCTGGGGATGGGTAGACCAGGCTCCAGGGCCAGCAGAACTCCTTACGTGAGCACCTGAGTCAGGCTGGCTGGGCTCCTCCTGAGTTCTCTGGTCAGACTGTGCCACCAATTTGGTTTTGCCCATGAGCAAATCCACTGGTTGGGCATACTGCTTGGGCTCTACAGGTAGGAACTTGGTCTCCCAAGATCTGAGTGCTGGTTGTTGCAGGACCCTCCCTGCTTCTCTATCACAATCAGATACCTCGTGATCGAGCCCCACAGAATCCCCTGTATGCCCTATGGGGCAAAACCAGAGTAGGGGCTCCCATGAAGTGACCCACAGTGTTGGGGGTGGGGCTGGATGTCATCCCTGGGCTCTCTTTTCCCACTGGAGGAACCCTATGCTCAGGATAGACTTGTCAGCATCATGCCTGCTGGCCCGGGGGAGTGTGGTCAGTAGGTAGTGTTCCCCTCACCCTTGAGGTGCCGTCTGGCTTGGTCTCTGTGGTGCCGGTGGGTGCTTCAGCCTCACTCCTGTGTTCTGGGATTCTAGTGGTGTCTTGTCCATGGATTCTAGTGGCGTCTTGTCCGTGGATTCTAGTGGCGTCTTGTCTGTGGATTCTAGTGGCGCCTTGTCCGTGGATTCTAGTGGCGTCTTGTCCGTGAATAGTTGTTAGTGGTTCTTGTGAGGGGGAGTGAAGCCTCCAGCCTCTGCCCGTCTTGGTGATGTCGCTCGTATCGCATTCTTTAATGACAGAGTCCTCTCAGTATTTCCTTCTTGGTTGTTCCAGCCAACTTGATGAAAGCCCTTCTCACCTTTCATCCCAGGAACAGGGAAGTCGAATTAGAAATCTCTCTTCTCTGAAGCCCGCCCTGTAGAGGGTGGGACACCAGGGAAAGCTGGCAGGTGTCACCAACATTTTACTGCGTCTGGGCTGAAGCTGATACTAGGGTTGGGGTGGACCTACCTCCGTAGGAGAACTCGGTGAGGCTCTTGGATGGTGGAGCATACACTCACAGTGGGATGGGAAGGTGGGCAGAGTGGGTGGGCAGAACTGGGTGCAGAGCTAACTTGTGGGGCCTGGGACTTCATACAGGTGGACGGTGACTCCACCGTCAGCTCTGCAGGACGTCTTGTCATGCCAAGGCTCTGTCTCCCCTCACCAGTCCCCTCGCATCTTCCTTGTACTCTATAATGGGAAGGTTCTCCTTTGTTTCAGGTCATACTGTTTAAAGAGATGAACTTAGTGGATGAACACATTCCGTAGACCGGAAGGGATGTGCCACAGTTGGCCGGTTTGGAAACATGACTCTTGAACACATAGAGCCGCTTCGCTCAGCTCTGTCCTTTGTAGAGACTTTGGTGTATAGAAGACTTCAGAGCCAGCTCCTCTGCCCCCATCACCCATGTTATTTCATTCTGAGGACAGACCTTTTAGCTCTAGCCAGGGAGATGTTGTGCCTAGTGGTGCTGAGCCCCGCCAAGGACTAAAATATCTCAAAGAACTGTCATCTGGGTGGAGCTCCAGTACGAAGATTCATGTGTGTGATAACACTGTCTGCGGTGCAGACACGATGTTTTGTTGGGACGGTCCACAGGCTCATTTGAAGGGTTTCTCCTTACCTGGCACATTTGCTAATGATGGCAATTTCCCGGAGGGAAGACCATCTATTGCTTGTCTTTGCAGTCCCTGCGCCTGCTAGAGGGCCTCGCATGTGGTAGCTGCTTAATACGTATCTTTGGAATAAATGAACCATTAATTGATGATGCAATATTTCTGTGGTAGCTAACACATCACTGGATGCATTTCCTGGATGCCAGGAGCTAAATGGCATCCCGGTAGCAGCATCAACTTTTTGCCTTTTCGAGGCCGTTCTAATGACTGAGTGGTACCATACTGCCTGGGGCTGGTCTGGGCCCTATCCTGGCACATTGAACAGTAGCTGCAAATGGGAGACGAGGCAAATGGGAGTTGACTTGCTGCTCAGGAATGCCGAAGAATCATATGCCTTTACTCATAGTTTTTTTTGGTATTGATTTGTATTCCTTTCTGTAGCTTTTCTGGTCTCTTAGATGTTAAAAATCTTTCTAGGAATAGTCCTTACATGTAAAATATTTCTGAGAGGGTGCAAAATTTAGCCTGAAAGAGATGACAGCATACCGAAGGTGGCTTGACCTGATGGTAGGAATGTCCTTCCATTCGGGACTCAGTGGCTGATTGGCCCTGTGGCAGTAAGGAAAAACCTGCATATTTGGGATCCTCAAGCAGGGAGTATTCTTCTTTGTCCCCACCTATGTCCCAGGCCTCACATCGTGGCTCCTGACTTTTGCTGAGAAGTGTCCAGTTTCCACCATCGTCAACCATAATCCAGACCATAGCATAATCAGAACTCCCTCCACAGATATTTCTTGAGTTGTCCATTTAATATGGAACGCCCTTCTCTGGTCCCAGCAAGATCACCTGTTACATTGATACATCCATCTATCTATCCCCCCATCTACTCTTCTACCCATCCACCCTTCTTCCTTCCTTCCTTCCTTCCTTCCTTCCTTCCTTCCTTCCTTCCATCCATCCATCCATCCATCCATCCATTCACCAACCCATCCATCCACTCATCTCTCTCTGTCGCCATCCTTCCATCCACCCAACAGCTCTGAACACTGACTATATGGCAGGTACTGTGTGAGGCACCGAATATACAGTGATGAAGGAGAGACAGGCACCTCCAGAGAGCTCATGTTCTAGCTTAAGGAGACAGACATAAGCAACGTGTAAACAGTGCACAGTAAATAGTGAATGTCGTGATGCATCGCAGACAAAGAACTATGAGAATATAGAAGGGTGGAGAGACGAGAGAGGAAAGGAGAGAATGACTCCAAAGGCAATCAGTATTTGTCACAAGGCTTAGGTATTGATGAGCCTCTCTCTCAGTTATGCTCTTCTAAAACAGTGTTTTAAAAATCTTCATGGTTTTAGTAGGAAAATGGTTTTTCTAAATGAAATCCTACATGAGACAACCAGTAAATAAACAGAAGCAGAGTATCTTTGGTTAAATCGGGGATGGGGTGAAGATGGGGCTGGTGGTCTAGAAAGATCTCTGCTTGGCTACATTCAAGCTTCTGAGCCCTGACCTCTGTCCTTCCCAAGGTGGTCAAAGTTGTATTGATTCTGGTTGTTGCTGTGGACACAGCTTTGCCTTGGAAGGGCAGAGAACCTACAGGCTATTAACAGGCAAATCTCTAGGTGATTTTGACACCCACCCAGGACCCATACAGGATAGCTGGGTTTTTCTTTTGTGGAAGAGAGACCTAAATATAACACTTAGAGGTAGGAAGCGGTGGATTAGAGCGAGGAATCAGTTACCCCTTTTGGGATGGAGTTAGTTCTTTGTCTCCCTGGCTCAGGGGACTGTGTGTGTGTGCTAGCCTGTAACGTGTGGTGGGCATGCTTCTGGTTTATAGTTTCTCATGACGCGAGGAGCCCGTTCCGGGTCTTGCTAGTGCAGAGATCTGTACCTGAGGAGCTGTGGTATCTGGTCTTGCCTTGTCCATGTTTGTCTCAAGAACCCAGGGAGGGCTGTGGGGCTCTCTGGGGTTGGCTGAGAGTACACGTGGTAGGAGAGAGTAACAGACCAGGCCCGCGGAGGGGAGCTTGGCTGGCCGTGTCAGTAAATCCTACCACTGCTACACACTGGTTGACTTTACTGAGCGCTCCCGGTGTGGTTGACCCTGCTCTGAGTGTTTTCTGTGTGTTGGCTTAATTAATCCTCACAAGAAGCCCACGTGGAAGGTACTTTTTCATCCCTGTTTTGCTAATGAGGGTAAGGCACAGAGAGATTCCGTGGATAATTAGTGGTAGAGCTGGCATCCCAACTGAGGCAGCGTGGCTCACCAGAGAATGCTCCGAAGAGTGTTGCGTACCTTTAACACCAGCTTCACGTAAGAAGGTTCATTCTGTCTCAGAATCGGGGATGCTTATTTGGGGCTTTAACTGTAAGTGACCAGTCTTTCACGTTTATATATTTCATATGTATAGATTTATGCATTCATTTTTCATTTTCAAAAACATCCCGCAGATGTAGGCAGGTGTAGTTGATACCCGCTTTGCTGCCCCGTAGAGAAAGGAAAGAAGAAGTGTAGCTTTCCCCTGAAGCACCTCCCGCCTGACAGACCCGCGAGCCTCATCCTGAGCCAGGTCTCCCAGCACGTAGGCCCGGGGTGGCGAGTCAGTGGTGGGGGGACCACTGAACTGGGGCTGAGAGGGAGAGGGCACGCGCTGGTTTTCCTTCTTTCCTGACGGAGCCTCAGAGCTCTCCTACCCATTATCGCCTTGGATAGGTTCTCTTTAAAAAAAAAAAAAAAAAAAAAAGATGCTTCCTAGATATGTGACTGATGCTCAGGGCAAGACTACGAAAAAAGTACTTCCTAGGGTACCTCCGTGTGTAAGCACCTGTTCAACACTTGAACCCAGGTCGTTTAGAACTATGGTTCTCAAACTGTTAAAAAAAATTTTTTTTTTAAACAGAACTTGTTTCCCCTAACCCAAACTCCATGGCTCCAGCAAGCACAGTCTGTCTAGACCCTTTGATTTTACTACCCTTGGCGATTTCTCTGATCCTTCGCTTTCACTAGAAGTTTTTGTTTTTGTTTTTGTGACAAATTGATGAGTAGGATGTGGGAGGAGGCAGACACTGGAAGAAGAATTTTGGATTGTCTGTGGATTTTCATTAGCCATGCTGTCTCTGTCCCTCATTATCAGGGATTACAAAGATTTGTTTTATAAGGGATTAGGATGCCTGTGCCATTTTTCAAGTAGAAGTTTAGGAGTTCTTCTTAGAATCAAACATTACTCAAGAAAAACAAATGTAACATAAAACCCCAAAGCAAAAAAATCCAAGAGAACGCTCCATTCTGTTCAGACTTGTGGCCTGTAGGAAAAATTTCAAAAGTATTTCTTCAAGGGGCCAAGCAGCAGGCCTCCCATTTAAGCTTTGCAGCTGTTATAGGATGTCTCTCTCACATACCGCTTTGAAATGTTACCCTTCTCATCCTGAATGATCAAACGCCCTCTCTTGCTCGCTCTCATTTTGCAGTCCTGAATAGAACTGCCATTGCTCTCCAGCAGGGTATAGTTGTTAGAGTCACAGCATTTTGGGAAAGCATTGACGCAAACCGGCATTATTCTCGGATCTTTCTTTCTGCCCCCTTTCTTCTGGGCCTGAAGAGATCACGTTCAGAAAGGCACTTGGGTTTTCTAGTGTAGGGCCAGTTCTAGATGCTTTCCAGGGGTCTTTGGCAGTGAAGGGATTGCTCTCTTCTGCCACCCATCGTGCCCTGGGTAGAGATTTGCCATGGTCACCAGTAAGGGGATGGTTTTCCAGATAGACATCGGCTAAAATGTACTCGGAAGAACTTCCCCCCACTCCATTTTGTTTCCAAAGAAAATTTATTGAATAGTAAGTCATAAAGCCAGTGATATAATTTTAATGAAAAATATCCTGTATCACTCAAGACTTAAAAGAACAAAGATACCCCTTAGAAACACTGCCTTGAAAAATAATCACATTAACTTTACACACAACAGAGTCCTTTCTTAAGCTTTATTTAAGAAATCGAGTACTATATAGTTCAATATATATAAGACACATCCAGTATTGTGTTCCTGATAGCAAGTGCATAGATTTTGTTAAGATATCATTTCACTCGATATAAACGTTTTATGGTCACATGAAGATAGTATTCCCAGTGATTCTGCCCAAGCATGAGAGGAGAAAACAGAACACAGCAAAAATAGTGAGCTACAACAGAGATGAAAAACAAAACAGCGAATTAGCAGAACAGTCGATTCCTGATAAGTGAATAAGCTGATTGTTTGGTCACAATGTTTTATTCACTTATCAGGAACGATTCACAGTACATTTATGTTCACTGTGTTTCCTAGCCTGCCAGCTAAGAGTCCCAGCCCACGGACTGTTCTAAGTGCTGTGGGCCGGGCAGACGTGTGTGGCTGCCGTCAGCGTGGTAAATGTTGGCAGTTCTGTAGTTTCCCAAGGTGGCCGTGTGTGGCAAACAGATACACCTCGCTAACTGACACTGCAGTGGTGTTTTACAGAACCAAAATGAGAAGTATGAATTCAAGCAGGGACCAGCTGTACAATCATGAGCACTCCAGGGAACTAGCAGTTTTGTCCCCTTCTTTGGAGAATTCCTGTTTGTGTTGTTTTTCTAAAACAACAACAAAAGACACTGGCTTTGTCTTCCCCTTCTTTTACTTAGCATGAGTGTTTTGCCTTGTGCCAAATGGTGGATATATATATATAGTCGTATTACTTACAGATTTTAAAAAGAAACACTTGCATCTCGGAAAGAATTAATCACCCTCCTTACCCCCTTCTCCCTCCCTCCCCCATCAACAAAAGAAAACAAAACACACCCTTAGCCATCTTTCCCCACTGAGGTAAGCGGTGGGTTCTCGGGCAGTCTCATGGAGTGTGAGATTTAAAGCGGAAGTATTGGCTGGAAGTCAGCTCCTGTCCATGCAGGTCTGGAGCTGGCAGAAGTCACTTCACCGAGGTGTTCGGCCTATGGGGGGAAAGAGCCTCCTTTCCTCCGCCTCACCGGGCCCCTCTGTCGTTGAGCCGACTAGAAAAGGCCACCTAGGGGGCAGAGGGGCCGCCGAAACCAGAGGGCGAAGGGCTTGAGCACCTGCAGGGAAAACCTCACTGGCAGCCAGAGGGACGCTGCCCGGTGCCGGGTGGCCTGAGTCAGACAGAGTTTGTGCGTCTGAAAGGTTGGAAGGAGAGCTAAGACAGAGGGAGCAAACATCAGTGGAATCTTTTAAGAGCACTTGGAGAGCGGTCAGATTCCTGAGCTTAAGAGATGGGCAGAAAAGGGAGAGGGGCTTGGAGCTTCAGTTTCAGAGGGCCTACGCGGAAGAGTTTTTTTTCTTTCGTGTTTTTGGTAACGGGTTGGGGTGATAGTGGGGGACAAGGTTTTAAAAAACAGATGTGCGTTCAGGAGGGAGTGTGTGGATGCATATGGCATTCCTGGCTTTCATTTGGAGATGGATGATAGATTATGAAGATGTGAGCATGAGAACCTTTACCTCCTTCCCCTCCCATCTCCGAGGAGAGCTTCTAGATTGAGCACTTGGAAGGATTTCCTTTGTTTTCGGTTATTTTTAATAATGAAGGCTGCCCCTGGATTCAGTTAGCTCTTAAAAAATAAATTACCTTTCTAGAAGTAGGTAGTGATTAATAGCAACGCATGAACTTAAGTTGAACCCTTTTCCCATCTTCTGTTCACCAGGTCGGTTGGTTGGTTCTTCCCTTAGAGCTCACCTCTTTAAAATACGTGATTAGTTTCTAAGCAGGTTTTGCACCCACGTGCCTTTAGCCTTGTGGGGAGGTGGGAGGAGCCCCGGCTCTGCTGCTGGGACGTTTCTTAAGGTGAGGCAGCAGAGCGGTCGTGAGGGAGTGTTAGGAGCCGCGTACGCGCACCCGCGAGGGGGACAGGGCGAGAGGACAGAGGGTGAAATGTAACACTGTGCTCACAAGACCGGAAAAGGTCTTGGCAAATCCGACACCGGAGGCAGTTATTTAGGTGAAAGATAGCAGTAAGTAGTGGCGGTCTTGGAAGCAGTGGTTAAAATGGGCTGTTTGTTGTACATAAATCGGAGGTGGCTGGTGTGTGGTTTTCTCTTTCCCCAAATCAGATATTCACTTAGGTGGAATCGACTGTATCTTTTTACACAACATAGAGAAAAAAAACAGATACGTGAAACAGTGAGGTGTGTAGATGCATCACCAACACAGAATGACTACCAACAATACAACACGCAGAGAGAGAAACAAGTATTAGGAAAATGGTTTAATATTGGAGACAGAAGCAAAAAACTGCATCACACAATAACATACGTTACAAAAATAAGTTTGACTGTTTCAACTACACGGTTATGTTCACAATGAGGACAGAAGAATCAGAAAAAACTTGGATCTAAACAGCAAAAAAGCAAACCCCTAAAGTTGTAACTAATACATTTATCCACTTAAAGTGACTGAGTACTTCTAAATCTAATTACCTTATTGTGTAACTGCACAATACAGAATAAAAAGTGAAACTTACCGCTGTATTTTAAGACAAAATTCTAATGCTAGATATAAGCAAAGGGAAAAAAGAAATCAAGCCAAAGTTTTTAATTCTCAAAAGAAAAGCAACTTTCTTTCTATCAACCAGAAATCAAACTTGAAATCAGTCATTGTCAGGGGGCCCACTAGAGTAAGCCACAAAAATTTCCATTTTTTTTTTAATCTCCAGTATAAAAAGTTCCACTGGTACAAAATGCGTAAGTACAATCAGTTGTAGAAATAGGAAAGCCTGCGTATTTTTTTTTTTTTTTTTTTGGCTCAAATTCCATCAAACAACAAAATCCAAATGCATCAATAAAACAAACAATACTCAAATGGTCTTACAGTTTCCACTAGGTTGCATTAACTTTGGCTTTTCTCAGACAATATTTAAAAACTATTTTGTAATTCTAAACAAAATGATATTATTAATCTACAAACAACAATTCTCACAGCACAAAAAAACACAAATACATTTTTTGTATGACATTATTCAAAAAGGTAATGAAACTACAGGTTTTTTTAAAATTTTATTTCTTGTTAATTAGCACTTAAGATAATAAAAACAAACAGTAAAATGAGTCCAGAGTAGCACAAGCCAAAGAACTGTAACCCCTATGGTGAAAGAAAGATGAACTTGTTACGCCTTTGAGGACGGCCATTTTCTCACAATTCTCGAATTTAGTTTAAAAACGACTATTCTCTACACTTGATTTAAAAAAAAAAACAAAACAAAACAGTTTCCTGTGTGTTTTTTCTTCTGGCACAGGCCCTTTGCACCCTTGCAGCTTTTTTCCTTTTTATATTAAAAGATAAAGTGAGTAAAAGGACAGTTTGTCTCTGAGGGTTAGCTTTAAGAACAATGCAAACATGCAGAAAAACCCCAAAAACAAAAAACCAAAACAAGAGAAACCCCCAAACTTTGCCCTTCAATGTTTGGCTGCCTGCAAAAGAAGAGACACCCAATGCGAAGTGCCCGTCTCGAGCCTGTGGTCACTGTCACCGGCACTCAGGCTCCTCTTGGGGAGATGCAGGCGGGTGAAAGGAGAGGACAGTCTGAAACTCAGATGGTGTTCTCTTGTGTTCTGTGCATCCACAAGCCACCCTGTGCTGTATGTGAGAGACACGTGCGGTAACTTCTGGTATTAGGCTGATTGCTGCAGGAGGTACAAAATAGCCCTCAAAGGATGAAGGAAGGCCCCAGCAGTAGTAAACACGTGTGAGGATAATACAGATCGTTTCGTTGTAAGTGCATGTGCTGGAAGAAGGAAACTTGTTTTGAGTTTGTGGTTTTGTTTTTGTTTTTTGCATCATTAGAGGCTAGTCCTTTCCATCCCAGGGCTATCCCATCCACATGAAACCAAGCAGAGTGGTGAGTGGGAAAAAGGAGGAAGGAAAGGGAGCCAGCAGTTTCTTTACTCCTTTAGAGACTAAGAAGCTTCCAGGGCCTCTTTCAAGAAGGCGGGGGTTTGTGTTGGGGCTTGAGGGATGACCTAGGGGTTTGTCAAGACAGCCAGAGAGAGCTGTTCAACGTGAAGTCGAAGTCCAAGTACTGTGGCACTTGACAAAGTGGCAGGAGGACCTGGTACTAGGTATTTGGTCAGTAACTGTGATAAAGAACAGAGTTTTACTTCCGTGGTCAGTCCCTTGTACATGATTTCAGTTAATAAAGTTAACCCAAAGGGAAAGGGCTATCAGCTTCTAACCCCAGACACCTTGCTTAATCAGAGGGATCTGCTGGGATCAGAGAATGCTCAGCACAACGGCTGACGAGAAACATCATTAACTTTTTAAGCATGTAAGAAACAAAAATTCCTCAAAATACTACCTCAACACAAAGTCGCTTAATTGGAAGTAGAATGAAAATACTCTGCACTAGAACAGACCCCTGAACCTGATCTCAAAAGCATACATGAGTTAAGGTTAATGTAAGTGCTGAATCTACCTACCATCCATCCCCGTTTAGAAGGTTTAGCCAATAAACTTTTTAATGAAAACCAGAGAAGGAATTTCAGGAGCATACTGATTTTTTTTTAAATGATGAGAAATAATCAAAACGACAACAAAAAAATGGTGTAGGGTAAAAAAAATCAGAGAGGGTTAAAAAGTATATTCTTTTTCCTTCAGATTTGCCTTGTAGAGTTTTCTTCTTTTGGGTCTCAACCAATGGATAAAAAAAGTAGGAAAGACAAAAACAAAAACAAAAAAAGATGTATTGGGGGGGGGGGATCCAAGTTAGAAACACCCCGGAACAAAGAAAAATGATGACAGTATAAAAAGTTACCCACATTCCAGATAGCTCTGGGTAGAAAGGGTTAAAAGTTCAAAACTTTCTCACCTTAGAGGTTTCCATATATTATGAAGAAAATACATTGTGAGGTTGCCGTCACAGCATTGATGTGCAGAGCGGTTAAAAAAGTGAGACATGGGCACTTATACAATGTCTTACAAAAAACATCATAGAGAAATAACAAACAATAACAATTTCAGGCAACAAGACCACAGGATAGCAAGTTAACAAACTTTTTAACCTCTTTTTTTTTGTTTTTTGTTTTTTAAATATTAGGGATTTATACAAAACACATAATAAAATACCCATGTTATCAAATTACTTCTCACAAGAAACACACTGAAGCTCTAGGAAGGAAGTACCTTTGGAATTTGGCACTATATATTTTCACTTTTTTTCTTTAAAAGAAAAAAAAAATCACATTTTGCTGAACACAAACACATCTAAATAGTCCACAATAAAAAAAAAAAAAAATGACATCAATGCTTTACAAGCCAACACAAAACTTATTCTGGAATAGGTTTTTTTTTTTTTTTTTTCCCCTCACATGAAATTTTTTTTTAAGCAAACATTTTTTTTTTTTTGAAATTCTTTAAGTAAACCAATTCTAAACTTGTCTTATCAACAGAGAACATTAAGACCGTAAGACTCATGATGAAGCCACAACTTAATTCACAGAAGCACCAACGTAACACAGTTTACAGTAACCTTTCTCCTGTACATTGAAACAGTATAAAATATAGGTAATTTCATGTGCATTAAACCATGGATTGTCTAACTGTGAGTCAGTTCAGCAAAAGGTGACACAAATAGGTAGCATTTGCCCCAAAACAGGGTAAATATTTTTCTTATACTAATCTACAAAAAGTGGTTCTATATATATATCTTAATGAGAAAGTGAGCCACCTAAAATGGCCTTATCAAAAAACTTTACACTGCCTGAAAAATGTAAAAACTATTACAGACCTCTAGAGACTTAAAATCAGACAGTTTTTTTCTCAAACTGTTTTTGGAAGTAGTCTGTTAGAAACCAACATTCTGTGTCCCTGGACACATATTGCTATTGTTACCAGTGACCGGGAAGAATGCCAATCCCTGTATAATACTTTCAAGTCTGTTTTATGAAAAGAAAAAAAATAAGAAAGAAACGTTTTTGCCACAGGTTTTTTCTATAATTAATTTGTCTAATAATAAATTTCAGTCTTGCATGAATGCAGCAATGTTTTTCACATTGACTTCCCAGAATTCAATAGCTAGATGAGGTCACATGCAAATTTCAAAGGTCAAACTAGATCAAAGGTCAGTAGGAGAACCAAATGTGATGTGAGGTCAGAAAGACATCAGAAACAATGACGGGACGATGAAACTTTTTTTTGAGACGCCACAGGGACATGCTAGGCAAACGGTGAACTAACGGGCATGAAGATGTCTAGGGAGAAAACAAGGGAGAGTAAAAAGTTACACAGAATCTACGCAGCAGCAACAAAATCACTCTTAAGGGTGCAGGAGAAAAACTAATGCAAATCTTAGGTCATTAGGGAGTCTACGAGCCATTCGCGTAATTTGCATTTCTTACAATCTTTATCCACAGCACAATGGAACCCCAAGAGAATCCATCCGGAGGAGGAGAGGGGATGGATTCTGGGTGTTTTGGGATGGGGGCTGGCAAGGGACAAGGGGAGAGGATCCAGTTTCAACGGATGTAACATACGGGGAGAGTCAGACGACTGAGCTGTAAACTAGATAATGGAAGTTACGAACAAAATAATCAGACAGATACGAACAACGAGAGGATAAAGCATGAACTGTAGGCCTAGGGTTCAACGGTGAAAAAAAGCCCATTCCTAGAACGATTCCTCTAGAGACTACTTCAAAAGGATCTAGCTAGCACAGAGAACTGCTCTTTAGGTACCCAATAAGTTAACAATAGGCAATAAATAACTTCCATTATTTCTGAGGCAGTAAAAATTTTGTACAAAAATAGAAATGCTTTTTTTACAAATAAAATTTACAGGCCTGTGGCTTTCTTTTTTATTTATGTATTTATGTATTATTTATTTATTATTAAATTTATCTTTCAAGAAACATCAAGTATTTTCACTCATTTTTATTTTATTTTTAAACCCTGTAGCTTTAAGAAACAGATCTCTAAATCTTTTTTTTTTACATTAATCCTTTCTAAAAACTAAAAATAAAACAACGAAATAGACAACCAGTGTAATAATCTGACCAATAAATGTCATGTTTCTTTGAACCCTAAAATAAAATCCTACTTGTTAAAACAGAACCAAATGTAGTGGAAAGACGTTTGTGTTGTTTTAAGTGCTTCTCCTGGCTTCTCTCTTGCGCTACGCCACCACCTTAACCTCTAAACGGTTGGCGCCCTCCTCGAGGGTGGGCGCGGACAAGGAGGGGTGAATTCTCCAGGCAGTGCTCTGGGGCACCAGGGGTCTCAGAGTTAGAATTGCACATTAGCCTTTGTTTGCCTTTTAAATTCTCAAGATGTCATTTATTTATGTGTGTTTTTCTTTAAAAAAAAAAAAAAAAAAAAAAAAAAAAAAGCAAAACCGAAGAAACAAAAAACGAAAACAAAACAAAGGTAAAAGGAGATTCAAATTGCAAAACAAAGGAGAATACAGTGGCACAACTGGAAGAGGAGTTTACTCAATAGAAACAAGGTAGCCCGAGTTTTAATTATGGCGAACGGGGACGGGGGAGTGGGAAGGGGACATGGAGGCCTTATTGTAAAAATAACCGTCTCTCTTGGTAAAAGTTGGCAATGTGGTCCTCCTCTGCCTTTCCTGTTGAGAACAGGCTGGCTTGTGGGACTTACCCTAAGAAAGCTAAAATAAGAGCAGGGAGCCTCTGGGGTTAGGATCAGTAAGGTTTGCTGTCGTTTTTGGAGCGCTTCAGCTGGACCTTCAAGCGTTTCATGCCAATCTGAAAGCCATTCATAGCCTGGATAGCAGCTTGTGCAGACACCGGATTGTCGTAGCTAACAAAACCTGGAAAACACAAGGGGAAGGAGGGTGGGAATCAACATGGAGAGGGAGCAGGGCGTCACGGGGTGGCTGGAGAGTTAGCGGAAAGTGGTAGGTGATGTGCACGTCCTGTGGGCTCCGTGCAGCGCCACTCAGCTCACTGTGTGCCTACCATGTACGGGCACGCGGTGTTTATGGGCAGCACCGGAAATCTCCACTGAGAAGCAGGGAGAAAAGCTGATGCATCACGGCAACAAAACCCGTCTGTGAAAAGCTACATCTCCAACTCCCGGCCTCTTTTGTTTACCGAACCCTTTTGAGAGAGCCCCGGGTTCCCTGAAGTGGTGCTCATGGGAGCACAGGGATACATACTCCAGGGTTCAAAGGGCCCCCCAGAGGCTCACAGGTCCCAACCCAGTGAGGTTTAAAGGCAGGGCTGGTGACGGTGCCCTGCAAAGATCCTGACTTTCATTCCAATTCTCCATCTATATCCACAGAGCCCATACCCGTTCCTCTGTCGGATGGGGTTAGTGAATGAACCCTGGAGTAATTTATACTTGGTTTCTAACATTGTGGAGTTATTTCTGGGAGGAACCTAGGGACCCAAGGGAAATGCTGGGCCTTTTTTCCATAGCTCAACTTCCATTTTCAAAGCTCCACTGAATTCAACAGACTAGAAATCTCTGCCTTGCAACCTCTAAGAATATTAAGAGTGAACAGCTCAGGGCATAAGAACCACCCTAACAGACTTCCTAGCAGCTTTCTCTGTACCAACACTCACCACCAAAATGGCAGGGAGGGCAGGCTTCTGACAAAGAACCAGTGAGGCTCTGCAAAGACCCAGAAACAATTCTGATCATATGGTTTGTTCAGACACTGGGGGTGGGGGTGGCAGGATACACGCAAAACTTTCTTTAGTTAATGCCAGTGTAAAAGCTGTTGAGCTTGTACTGTCCCTACTTGGGGCTGAAAGGAAGCCATTATACGGAGTGCATCTTCGCTCTGTTAAGAATGCTCTGTATTAGGCTTCTTCAACGATCTACTATTAAAAGTCTAAAGCTAAAGAGAAAATTCCTTTACAAACTAGAGGAGGAAGACAAGGACATAAAATATACCTTCAGCAGAGTTCTCAGCTGATAAAAATGAGCATATGGTGTAATGCAGCAAAGCTTTTCCTAGGCAGGCTGTATTGCAAAATGGGGGTATAGATTTTTGACTAAATCTAATTCCTGGTATGGGTGATCTTGAATCCAAGATTTTTGCTATGATTTTCTCCTTTCCTTCTAGGTCTTTTTTATCCAGAAGCAGCAAGATAGTTAAAGAATGGAAATGGATCAAGGCTGAAATGGACAACGAAACCTGGCCACGAGGTTAGTTAGCATGGAAGAATGGGGTACCAGCTTATGACAACTCTGGCCTCCCCTCTCCCCGCCACCATTAGGCTGGCTCACTGAGACACGTAGGTATGGGATGCTGTAGCTTGTGACAAAATTGAAAACAGTGCGTAGCATCGCATACAATTGGTCTGCTGATATTCACAGGCGTAGGTTGATTACACACTGGTTGAATAGTTTGTGGGCTGATATAATCTCTTTTCAAGGCTGTACATATTTTCTTAAATTCAGACCCTGAAGCACAATCCCTTTCCAATCTCCAGATAAGCCCAGGACATTGTTTAGCAAGGAGTATAAAAATCTGGTTCAAAACCTTGTGCAGGGAAGCTCCTAACGGTAAGCTACCCAAGTGCACACTCACCCCCTATGTAACCACTTACTTTCCACTTCACTCGCTCACGAACCATCACAAGGGGGTTTATGTAGCAGAAGCCATAGTGTATTGAGTTCAGGCTGACAGCCTTTCCAGTTGGGTAAAAACAGTGACTTTCAGTGGTTGCCATACTAATTCCCCTAAACACAGAGGCTTCAGACCTTGCTGGTTGATAGCACAGAAATTAGAAAGGTGTTATATGATAATGGGGTTTTAGAAGCCGAAACATTGTCTTTAGATGAGCTGCCCATTACCAGTGAGACGGATCTTAAGTTTGAGTACCACCCCTCCCACCTCGCTGTTTTTGTTGATACCATTCACTTTCATTTGCGTTTCCACCGGTCTGTATCTATTTCGCTTTGTTTTGTACGGCTACTGCCTACTACCCACGTGAATTACTAAACTGGAGGAATGATTCAGGCAAATGTTCTATTAAACTGGGCCACGACTTGTCAAGTGAATAATATATACTCTTAACATTCTGGCCTCTAAACCACTTTGGGGGCCCAGAAGGGTTCAAAAAGTAAAACACGAAATAGATTTAATGAATGCTGTGCTTTTGCTGTAAAACATCAGAGCAAGTAGAGAGCGGGCCTTACTCTCTCAGGGAGGAAACACTGCCCCAGGAGGCAGGGTCTGGGCTCCTTGAGGAAGGAGGTCAAGCCACCAAGGACCTGAGTTTTCCAGCGTTCTCGGAATTCCTGTAACTCCTGTGCTCTGCCTCCACTCATTCAGTCCCTGCAGATCCTGTCGTTGCAAATTCTGGCTCCTGAATCTCAGCACAAGCAGCATTTCATGTGACTGTGAAATACCTCCACGGCCTGCCCCGGGGCTCACGGAGCTGTGGTGGGCAGCATAGCCCCAGGCCTGCTGTGACGGGATGTGCATTCTCGTGAGGGTTCATGTGAGTGTATGTGGTGCTGAACAGGAGCCTCCCAGTACGACATGCTACCCAAAGCCACAGTGTCTGAATCCTACTGGACCCAGAAGGGCCTGGAAACCGTGGCAAAGGGTCTGTAGTGCCCTTCTGTATCAGGGTAGCCTAAACTACACTACAGTCTGTTAAGTGTATTTCCATCTGCTAAAGCTGGCTTCAGACCTTGGGGCTTAAAGAAATGGCTGCTGCTCTATAGTGAAAGATGATTAGATGTATGGAGCAAGACGCTCTAATAGCACAGGATACAGCAATACCTAATGTATAGGCATTTAATTTCCCAGATCCTTTTTATATAGCCCCTACCTCTGCTTTTGATTACACGACTTTGCCCAATCTGCTTACATGGATCCAGAAAACCGGGAAACGGCACCACCCAGGGAAGGCCCTATCTGGACGTCTAAATGTTTGCCATTTACATTTTCCTTCCCATGACTCCTCACTTGGGAATGAACTGTGATATTCTGGCTTGGTTTCTTTTGCATACCAAAGCACTTGCTCAGATTGGTCTGTTTGTCAATGAAGACTTTAGCAGAGATAACATTTCCAAAAGGCATGAACATCTGCAGAATGTCCTGGTCTCCAAACTCCTGTGGAAGGTGGTAAATAAAGAGGTTTGCACCCTCTGGACCTAAAGAGGAAAAAGAAATCAGAGTAAGGTATTCTTCGCTTCTTAGTTCCCCAGGCCTCTTCTTAGGACTGCTTTAACAACAGGCTAAGCGTGTGCCTTCCTCTCATACTAAAGGGAACGAAACAGATGTATACATGTCAAGTGCTGGTATGTCTTTCAAGATGGGAATCACCTTTCAGATGTTCCAATTTCCAGAGACACTGGTCTGTGGCTCGTATTTGCTTAGGGCACATAGTTTTAGTCTCTTCTTCGTGGGGATGAGGGCGGCTGCCCTAGGGTAGAGCTGGGGAGGAGAATGCAGGTGTGGGGTTTTCCCCGGTGGCTGTGTTTTTGTTGTATGTATATACTGTTTCTCGGGAGTTGAGAGTATCCTGTGTTTTCTAAGCAAATTGCAGCAATTTAGAGTAATGGATATAGCAGTAATGTTGCTTAGATTTCTCAATCATTTACCTAATTATCCATCCAGTTTTGATTTGCCAAATCTCTTAACACACAGTCTAATAATCATTTTTATTAGAAATGACTGGCAATGAGTCAAAGCAGGGAAAAATAGGTAGCTAGAGTTTCACAGGCGTGATAGGAATTATACCACTGGGGATTAGCCTTGGAAATGAACGCGCAAGGTGCCGACTCTAGTCAGAGACTGAACTCATCCAAGCTCCTCACGCTCCACTGTCACTTTCCAGAGAAACAAGAAGCAAGGGCAGAGTAGGGAAGGTCTTCCTAGCTACGCTGGTTCGAAAGGTAGGCTCTCCTAAGTGTCTTCCCGTGCACTCTCCCCTCTCTCTCTAGCCACCTGCACAAGAACCATCTATCTGAAGGTGAAAAGGAGGGAATCTGAGTGACCTGGTGGGAGGTACCCACCTTCTAATCTATAACCAGCAAGAACACTTTCTAGGCTGAAGGCTGCCTGCGGTGGTTACAGATCTTCCCCCAGCTGGTTCTCAGAGGCCCCGGGGCTAGATGCCTCTAGGATGTTCCAAGTTCTGGGCCTGGTGTCCCCTGGAACCAGCACTGCCCGTGGGGCGGGGACAATATATGGGTCTACGAAAAGTGAAACTGGGGTAAAAGAACTTTGTGAAAATAAGAGAAACATCTTCATAAAGAAGAGTCAAACCAAGTTTCTTCCCACAAAACAGGAGTGTTCTAATGCGTAGGACTTGTCACAAGGAAGTCTTCTTGAGGCAAATGTCTAAAGCCGCACAGGTGAAGCCTTTCTTATTTAAGTGCCAACGTGACCACTTTAATTTTCGGTGTCACAGGTTGCACGGACAAAGCCATGTTCCAGTGCAAAGGAGGCAGTCTGCATTTAAAGGGACATGCTTGCAGGACTTAGGGCCCCACATGTTTCCTGGTTTAAAAAAATTCTTAAGCAATCCAAACTTAATATGGATAGATGTAAAACCAAAACAGTAGAAATGGGTGCTCTGAGTGGTACTATGCCAGGCACATCTTTTGCAATACGTATATTGGGCAAATCTGGTGCCATCCAGATTTCATATTCCTTCTAGATAAAAGATCCAAGTGTACAAATGAGGATTTAGGGGACCCACTTTGATCTGTGAAGTCATCTCAACTCCTGAAGCCTGGGGAGAAATGCAGTTTAATGTGCTCTGACAGATTTACTGGCCATGCCTGGATAATCCTGGCATTCCAGAACGCTAGACATTCTGATTGTATCTGAGCCAGAGACGGGGACCAAGAAAATACAAAATGGTAAACCTAAGGAGGTTTTGTCTTCTTGTTCACTATTTTCTCAGGTAAAACTGCCACCAGCATCTCCTAGTGTATGACCCCCCTCCCTCCCTCCCTCCCTCCCTCTTTTTTCTTTACCCAGCAACAGTTTGATTTTGCAAACTGCCAAAATTGTGAACACTAAAACAATCTGAGGGTTCCCCCTATGTATCCACCTCTACGTTTAGTAAAAACCTGACACATCACACATTCCTTGGAGTTTCCTAGTACACATTATTTTTTACTTCCTAGAGTTGCTTACATGGTTGGCCCCAGCTGGGTGGGTGCTCACATTTTGTATTTCTCATGGGGCACCTGGTCTAGCATGGAGTGCTGGGGTATCTGTGTCAGCCAGCCTACACCCACCAGCTTCTGCTCAGGCATCCAGAGGCTCTACCTCGGTGTGTGTGTGTGTATAAGCGAGAGACTTGCCTCCTGTAAATCAGGGAGGATGGGAAGGTATAAAGAAGGTCAGAGGGTGTTTAGGAGGGACAGGAAAGGTGGTCAGTGTTCCTCATCAGCTTTCAGAAGATTTAGCTGGGCAAAATATCAAACCTACTTTAAAAAACAAAGCCAGCCTGGCTCATTTTCCTCTGGGAAAATATACACTAGGATACATGACTAAACACATCAACTTGATTTTCAACTCTCTTGACTAAAGAACAAAACTATGGAGTAGAAAGGCTAAAAATCTATTCAGTAGTGGAATTCATCTTTTTTCTTCTTCTTCCCCTTTCTAGTATAATGTACCTTGAAAACAACAATTTAGGTAAAACTAATATTAAGATGGTTTAAATTTCTTGAGCACACATCACTGGGTGAGAAGAAGGTGATCAGAGGAGAGGTAGGAGGAAGTGGGAAATGACTTAAAAACACTCAACAAGCCAGAAAACACCACCAACCACAAAACTCAAGCACTGAACCTTGCTACTGGTAGGCCCGATACCTAAATGTCAATAATCCAGTGGGTGGCCATTCTTCATATTAATCCCCGAGAGTGAGCCACTGCACAGGCTATCCTGAAAACTCAAGGCATGGACACTGGGGGCAGTGGAGGAAGTGTTTGGGGCCTAGACTTCACCCTTGCACCGTTACATGCTGAGGCCACCGTGACTCAAGTTTTTCAGCGACAAGGGTTATGTGGCTTGCTGGAAGGCCCTGATGGGACAATGGAGAAGTGACCGGCATTCTCTAAAAATCATGTAGGGACCTGGCTTTTATGTTCTTTTCTGAGAACATTCTTATCTCATATACGCCTCCTACCACCCTTATTTGTCACTATTTGGGTAGTTAGATCCTGGACAAAGGGACCTCAGTGCAGGCTTTTCTTGGGGAAACAAGGCATATATGACGTGCAGTCTCCCCACACCTCGGGAGACACAGGGGACTGAACAGTTGTGCAGCTTTTTAAAAACCTACATTAACAGTCACAGCTGAGAGTAAAGAAACTTTCATCTATCTTTCACTTTTAACGATCTCTTAAGATTAGAAAAAAATCTTTTTTTACACGAGTCTCTTTAAAGCTGTGTCCCTTTTAAGGTTCACTTTATAAAGTAAAACTATTCTATTTCTTGTAGAACACCAGATTTCAAGTCGAAGTTTGCACACAAGAATAGTTTGGAACTGTAGGGTGAGGATAAAGAAGGGGAAGAAATTAAAATGTCTTCAGTACTTCCCTACCGTGGCTTCTTCCCCCATACTGTAACAGGTCAGAAAGAGAATAAACCTAATGTTGCAGATTTTGCTTTAAAGAAACCAAAAGGAAAAAGGGAAAAAGACAAGCTGTCTCTCTCTGGACTGGCTCATGAACTATTTTACAATTAGCTTTAATTCATTCTTAGTATTAACTTCCTGATACTCAATTTGCCTTATTGGCAGAGGAGCAAGACCATCGGTCACTTAGTTACTTGCTCCGAGGACCCCTGATTAAACACGGACCCAGTCGATCCTAATGGTGGATGGGATCATCACCCTGGAAAGCCTCGCCTACCGAGAGGCAGGCTACGTGGTCCCAGGGCTACTGGACGCTGAGAAACCCGGGACGTGCCTGAGAGCGCTTTGCCCACAGGAGACTCTCCGTTCACCCCCTGCACTCATGCGGAGTTGAGGTGTAAGGGGAGAAATCCTAGGTGGTCCGTGCCAACTCGGGAAAAGAGGGTTCCTGCAGCGTTTTAAGGACAGCAATTCCTAAGTGATTGCGTGTAAGGGTGCAGTGGGGGAGAAATCCATATTGGGAGGTAAATTAAAAGAACGAAAAATTCAAAGATAAACGGACAAGGCTGAACAGGAGGGGAGAGAAGATTGAAACCAATGGTTTAGGCCTGTTAAGTTTCTTAAAAGGGAAAAAAAAAAACAAAAAAAAAAAAACCAAAGACCCGAAAAAAAAGAAAACCACCACAAACCCCAGGAAGAACAGAAGTATGCTAACTGCCCTCTCGTGACGCCGGCCCCATCTAGCTTCTCCGAAGGCCGCCGCCACGGTGGGTGCTGCCCGCCGCGCCCGGGCCGGGCACCTACCTTCCTTCTGGCTGCCCGCGGCGCTCTGCTGCTGCAGCAGGCTCTGGCTGTACAGAGTGGGCAGCGCCGCGGCCGCGTACTGCTGGATCCCTGAGTAGGCCTGCGTGAGGGCGTCCATGGTGCCCGCTGTGCCATTCGTCAAGCCCGTGGCGCCAAGTCCTCCGTTCAGAGCCGCCATACCTGAGAGCATTTGAGCAACTTTACAAAAAACCCAACAATAGAGAAGAGAAACAGCACTTTTCATTAGTGCTTTCCAAAGGAAGTTAGAGAATCATTTGACACACGTACAACAGCAAGTGCATGCAGCCGGCACACCAGTGAAACCGACACGGAAGGAAAAACGCAACGATGCAGGAATACATCAGCATGATGGTAAACAGACCACGCCCCCCAAAGCCCCCTGAGCAATGACACCCTCACTCCCTAAGGCCAGCGATCAAAACTCACAGAGGCACTACCGACAGACAACACGTCTCCATTCCATGCGCTGTGCTACTGGCAAGTCCCGCTATCTTTTTGAAATGAAAGCCTTCTCCTCCAGCTTAGAAGCTTGGAAAAAAACATTAGTGACAGAGGCTTGTAACATCTGTACACTTCAGTCCACCTCCTGGGCCCTCTGAAGGGCCAGGGGATGGCTCATGGGTTGGAGGAGAAAGGGGTAAAACTGGTGTCCCTAGGCCATCTGATGAGACGGTCCTGGAGGCCAGCTCTGTCCTCGGTGAGCCAGCATGCGGGCGGTGCCCTTCCGGCTCTACGGAACAGCGGAGGGATGGTGTCAAGGAGGAGGACCTCAGGGAGAATACGCAAGCTGATCAAGAATTAAGGCGAGGAAAAAATGTGGACCCTTACTCTAACTGCAGAGAACCAAAGCCGCTTACGTAGTACAAGGGGCTCAAAAAAGAACGGGGCCATCTTTAGCAGCGAGTAGACGCGTGCACACGTGCAAGGATTTATCAGTGCCCACGTAACCGGCGTTTCTACCCACGAAGGAGCTCCAGGTCGTGTTTTTCAGTTAACTGAAGGGATACTCGTGCCTGTAAGCTGGATCTTGGCCAGAAACGGATGGGAACTGGATGCTGTCCAGCACCTTTTTCTTGGATCCTGGCTGCTCTTTTGCTCTGTTATGGTTGCTCCCTGAATATGGAGTCAAAACAAGCAATACTTTTATAGAGTGTTAACTTTCATATGAACTCAGGAAATGGAAGCGGTGACATCATAATTGCTTTTAGTTCCCTTTGTGACTGAGACATTAAAAAAGAAAAAGGTTTCTGGGAAGAAATTATTGAAAACATTAATGAAACACTTGAACGGATTAGGGCTGTTGAAACACCTGAGATGACTAACTGAAAAGAAGTGGTAAGAAGTCTAATGAGGATAGAGGACTACAGATGCTTAGAAATTATACAGAGGAATCCAACACTAGAATCACGTCACCATCCATCAGTGCTCCTGCCTGCCATCCACAGGAGACAGAGCAGGTGGGGAATGTTCTTACTCTCGACACGACTCTGTTATTCTGATAACTTCATCTCTTAGGTTAGAAGGAGTCAGACCATGGCCTAACAGCAGAGGAAATGCGTAGCGCCTCAGGCCTGGTATTCTCTGGGGGGTGGGGGGCTTGAGGAGACACAGTGGGCCCTGAGAGAAATTACCTCGGTACAGACACGGCATTGGGCCGGGGTGCTGAGGAGAGTCTGAAGCACAGGAGACTGGAGTAATAAGCCTGCAGAGAGGAAGTCCTCGCAGGCAGATCTGGCAAATTCACATCAGGCAAAAAGGTGTTGGCCAGCAGAGGTCCTGAGGACTGTGCTTGAGGTTTCTTATTGTGAAGGAGTCTATCTGTTCTCTTAATTTTTTTCAGTCATGGAAATAAATACTGTTAAAGAGCTTAGAACTAGTGTGGCCTCCTAATTAATCCCTCAAGACACCAGCTAATCCCATTTACCTCACCCAGGCTTCTCTCTTCCACCCCTGCTATTCTTACGGCTGCCGAAGGGCTGGGGGGTGATTTTTCTTTTCTCCTCTGGTCTTATTTTATCCTCACCTCCCGACATTGGTGTGAATGCAAAGAAACATCGGTGTTTCTTTTCTAGAGAGGTGGGAGGGTGTAAAATAACTCCGGAAGAGCTGGGCGCAGTTAAGTGCCCTGTGTTTCATTTCTGTCAGGCTGTTAACAGGTGCTAGGGGTACAAATGGTTGTGCCACGTGGCCCAGCCCTCCAGAAAGCCGGATTCCCGTGCAGGGGGAAATTCTAGTAAGGGTGAGTGGTGACCTTGCGCTCTACTTACACCCTGGGGCAAGGGTGCATCACAGCCCGCAGGGCCGCGTGGAGCGCAGCCGAAGACCAGCTCGGCTGCCATCCCCGTCTCCGAGTCCCCTTGCCGTCACTGGAACAGAGCGCTGCCCCTTGCTGGTACCCGGTCAGCTAAGGGCCTTAAGAGTTTGCCGGCCCTGCCGCGTAAGAGCCTTCGGAGTGCCTTCCTTCGTAGTTTCCGAGGCCCAGCTTCTCCAAGAGGTGCTCCTTCGCTGCAGTGGTCTCTGGTGCCCCGGACTCCCTCCTTCTGTGGCACGGGATTTTTTTTTTTTTTTCTTCTTTCTTTTTAGTCATCCAGGTTAGGAGAATTTTCTTCTCTTTCCCCCTTTTCGCCAGTTGTCCCCCCCCTCTTGAAACACAGAAGCGGGATGAACTTCAGTGCTCCTGAAAGACCGGATGGGTTTCAGGACCAGAATTGTTGTGAGGCTTCCGGCACATCGCCGCTGTTCTGCCTACACTTCACAGTGGTTGACTGTGTTTTTGGACTAGATCTCAGGGCAGATCTCCTTTCTGAACGGCTGGCTTGCTTCAACTGATTCCATGCACGTGGGAGGTAGCCGTGGCCGGCCTGACCTGCCTGAGGTGGGGAGGGAAATGGTATCGGAGGCATCAAGCAAAGGGGGTGCTGATGTCAAAGAGGGGACTAGCAAGGGCTCTCCGGCTTGGGGCTTTCCTTCTTCATGGTATAACCACCCTTTTGAGCAAAAAATAAGTGTCAAAATTCTGACAAGTACAAGTGCAGCGAGAATATTTAAAACCAAAACTATCCTGGAGATTCTGGGGGTATGTGGTTGTCAAAGACAAGGTACAAGAAGTAATTGATTACCTTGTAGAATTTGAAAAAATCACCCAGGGAAGATTTATATTAAATAATTATTCTGTCAAAGATAACGCCTGTCAGATCAGCTGCTGGTATCTGATTACATGTAAAAACTGTGGGCAATAGAAAAATAAGTTTGAAGAAAGTTAAACTGAATAAATGCTTCCCCTTAAAAGAGTAGGGATTTTCTTTCAAAAAGCCAAAAGGATCGGTCATTTCATCCCATTCAATCTAAATTCCCACGCATGCCGTTTGGATGAGGAACAAAATGACAGATGTGGGAGGCCTCAACAAGGGGAGGTCTCTGTGCATGGGCAACAAAGTCTGCATACCCTGCCTGTGAGAGGCTTTAACTCTCCAAAGGTCCTCAACTGAGAGGGACCTGAGGAGCTGTGAGACGCCTGAGTACATCTGCAAATGACACAGAAGGACCCACCAGTGTGGCAGGAGCACTTCTGGTGGCCACTGTGAACACGGTACTGAAGGCAGAGGTGGAAGCAGCGTAAGTGCCCCCCCCCCCCCCCCCCCCCCCCCCGCAAAAGGGCGCAAGTGAGGAATGTGTTCTATTCCTGTAGGTCGATGATCTGTTTCCCGGGATGTTTTCCTTGCCGTAGACAAGATATACATCCTCCTAAGCTGCAGGCTGACAAGAAGTGTAAAACGTCTAGAACCATGGTAGAGGAGTATGAATATGCACTTAGCGGCATTTATATGTGTGTTTGTGTTATTATGGTCACAAGTGTGTATGAAGTTGTATGTGCCTATATGTGTATCTACCTATGTACATTTCACATATTCCAAGAACACAGATTGAGAGTGATTTTATAATGCATACTTAAGAGTGACAAGCCAGAATAATATGCCCCAAACATCTTTTCTCTCCTTTACATAACATACGGTTGACTCTTAAACAAGTGGGGGTTCAAATGAAAGCCTCTGTGTGTTGATTTTTCTCCCCCAAAACTTAACTACTGTTGACCAGAAGCTCTTACCGCTAACATAAACAACACATATTTTGTACATGATATGTATTATACACCGTATTCTTAAAATTAAAGAAAATCATAAGGAAAATGACTACACATTTGTAGTATCCTACTTACTGTATTAATTGACAGAATTCTGCATATAAGTGGACTGCACATTTCAAACCTGTGTGTTCAAGGACCAAGTATTTCCACAAACACTATTCATCAGGTACTTGTGCCTGATTATATTCTGACGATCCTAATTTTAAGGGCTGTATGCTAAGCCATTTGGAAGAACGAGGTTGATTGGAACAAGGAAAAATAAGTGTGTCACCTGACATACATTTAAATAGAGTCAGACACAGACTTTTGGGTGGTTGTGTCTACAAAAAATATCTTCATCTTAGCTTAGATCTTAATCCACAAAACATGCCTGGAGAACCCTCAGATAATCCAGAAGTGAATCACCCACATTCCTTACTTATGATCTTGACAATTTCTGCTTTTAGCTTTAGGGTTCACCTGTACTTTTTTAGCCCCTCCATTCATGAATGTATGGAGCAAGGAAAGGGACATCAAACTTGAACACGTTAATTTAGCTTCTTTTCTTCGACCCCAAACTTGATTTTAGGAGGAGTGAAGTGAAGTGAAATGAAAGGGGTAAAATTTATAGGAAGATGAGTTTGGGAATTAATTGGGTTCCGTCTACCTCCATTCTCCTGGCTCCCTGGTCCCTGGGAAAGAGGACTCTATTCAGACAGCCAGAGAATTCTTTCAGTACCAAGTAACTGTTCCTGGGATGGAGGAGGGCAGGAAACAGCAATGATATGGAAACCGTGGCCAACTATTTCAGAAGCTGCCTCTATTCCGGTACCCATTTCTTGAGTACCTTCTCTGAGAATTTTCCAGTAGGACAGGTAGCATCATCATGTCTGTTTAGGCAGAATGGTCTGAAAGAGGACACTATATATTTTGGGTTTTCCTTGGTATTTGAAAAGAAACAAATATCTGCTCCAAGCCAACGTTGGGATTGTTAAATAGCTCTGTGCTAGTAACACTTACCGGATCAGAAGGAATGTGGTTTTGTTTGTTCATGGTTTTTGGTTTAATTAAACACTTTTCCTGGTTCACACTGTTTGGTAGGGACTGTTCGAAATGAGACACATTTTTAACTCCCCATGAACTATACATACCTGTATTACTCCAATTGCAAACAATTTAAAAAACAAAACAATTTAATAAGCCTGTTGTCCTTGCCAGAAGCAACATCTGTATGACATAGACCCCACACAAGAACTAGTCATAGTCTTGGCCATTCAACACAGTCCCTCTACAGTCCCTCATGGTAACGACGGGAAAATACCAGCAAAGCACAACGGACGAGGATGGAGAGAGGTGGACACACGGACCCGAGACAACACACAGCAGTCATGAGCACGTGCTGAGGAGGACAGCCATTCCCACTGGCCTGTTACTTTGCAGACCAAGGACAGGACAGGCAGGCGATCAAATCAAAGTCCTTGTTTTAGGGGAACTAGGTCCTGGGGCAAGAGAAGCAGCGTGAAGGGATGTGTGTAAACACCCATGTCTGCAACCAAGGGGGAGGAAGTGGGTTGGAGCGTCTGCAGAACAAGGTCAGAAACAGGAGTAAACGTGATGAGGGCTCCTGGGCTGCTGGAGGTGGGCGGCTGGAGGCCGTTTTACTGGAATAAGACATTCTGTTGTCACATGATTGCCACTTCATACGCTGTTTGCTAATCAAGAGCTATCATATCTAGAAAGAACGATCCCCCCCACTTTTTTTTTTTTTTGGCCTATGGTCAGATAAAACTCAGTCCCAATTTTTGTTTGTTTTTCCCAGAGCATCTGAACAAAAGTGTTTATTAAAACTTGGAAATTTGATGAGGTCTAGATTTTTTGTTTTTGTTTTGCTGAAAAAAAAAAAATGGTACTATCTGATCACCCCTTGAAAACTGTTCACTTTGTTGAGTCATGGGGTAAACTAACTTGCCAGGGACCCTTTCTTAAAGCTTGAAGCAGGCAGGTGCTGTGTTGCCTGCACTGCAAGGTAGGTAACTGGGCCCCCAAATCAGAAATCAGATTTGCTCTGGGCTCTCCTGGGCCTGGCTACTCTAGACTCAGGACTGAACTGAGGGAAAGGCAAACGAGATGGCCCTTCTGTGCGTGGAGGGTCAGTTCTCCCCAGTGTAGGAGCCAGTGCCGAGCACAAGCCTAAAACGTGACTTTATCCCCCACAGCTCTAACGTGGCAGAAACGGGCAGGCTGTGTGGGACAGAACCTGGAGCTCTCCAGGAAGTCCCTAGGTTTTGGGCTCAAGCACTTCTGGAAGCGAGTTGCCTCGCTCTGCCTCAACCTGCCATGGTGACATGAGCCTCTTCAGAGCTGGACTGCTGTTGAGTGAGCCCTGGCTGTGAGCGCTTAAAGACTCCACACTGCCAGCCGGGGCCTTTTCCACTCAGCCTTATTTCCTCCTTTCCAAGGCCTCGTTCTTCTCTATATAGGTCATCAATCTTTAGAGCAAGAGGGTACCAATAAAATCGTCTAATCCAGAACTTCCAGTTTTCAAAGGGGACTCTGAAGCCTGGGGTGGGTGGGCAGTGATTTGCTGAGGTCTCTGCAGGTGCCTGCCAGATTTGGAACTGGACCCACGTGTCCACTTTTCTGTTAAAACACACTGCCTCTCAGAAGAAGAGAACCAAAGCACGCCCCTGTGAAAGCTGCAACTAGCTGTCAGCCACAGAAACCTACGAGTGAACGAACACACGTTCTGAGGATTAGAAAAAAGCCGGGGCGACGAGGCCTGGGTACCTTTGAGGCAAAATGAATGTAGATCGCATGTGCCTAGCGGGGTATGTGCTCCTCCATCCCAAGCTTTAGTTCTCCCTGTTCCGTATCCTTTGTGGTTCAGGGCTGGCTGACCATTTTCTGGGGAGAATTTGGGGGAAGGCTGTCCACCAGAGCAGCAAATACTCACTGTTTATGGTACCTGCTAGCGCATTAATATTATTCAGTCCGACAGTGGCTCCCGCCAGCCCTTGCAGAGTCCCAAGAGAGGTCAGAGAATTCATGGCCGCACCAGCACTGGAGTTGGGGGTTGAAGCAGCCACTGGAAAACAAAACAAGACAGGAAAACGGGGAGAGAAAACACAAGATGAGCGAAGGCCAAGTGGCCCGGAAAGTAATCGTCCTCTCCACGGCAGCTGGAGCCGGGGGCTGAACTGCGAGCCACGCTTAACGCTTCCCATCGGAGAGACACATGTGGGGCTGTGCTTGGGGGCAATTCTGGCGGTTAGGTTTGGTGATTCAAGTAAGCCATCACAGCTCTGTTCGGCCAGTCAGTGAATATGCTCACTGCTCGTTAGTGGGGGTGAATCGGCAAACAGGAGGCCGTCTTCTGGGTAGGCTGCCCCCCACACCCCCCCACCAGCCACAGGAGGGCAGCCTCAGTCCTGCAGGCCGAGGCCTTCTCCTGTTCACCAGTCACTGGCACAGAAGGGGGTAGGGAGTGGGAGTGAATGGCAGTTCTTGGTTTTCTCACTGTTTCTGCTTAAGACTCGGCATTTTCTTTTCTCACTGAAATTCTGAAAAAAAAAAAAAAAAAAAAAAAAAAAAAAAAATCCTACATCTTCCTGAATTTGACAGAAGACTTCAGGGCCCAGGCAGTGGTGGTAACAGGGTGAGGAGTGGTAGGAGACAAAACCATTTTGCTCCAAACTCTCTCTTACCCCCCAGCCTTTTAGGTAACAGCTTTACTGACAGATCACTCACATGCCATAAAATTTGGCCCTTGAAGCATGCAAGTCAGTGGTTTCTAGTATGTTCGCAGTTATCCAGCCGCACCACCATCTAACAGAATATTCTTACCCCGAAAAGAAAGCCATCCTTGTTAGCTATCACTCCCCGTTCCCCCCACCACTTCCTGTCTCTATGAATTTGCTTAGTCTGGATATTTCATGGAGGTGGAATCACATAATTTGTGATCTTTAGTGACTGCTTCCTTCACTTAGCAAGACGTTCTCAAGATCCCTCTGTGTAGGATGGGCCAGGATTTCATAGCAGAGTAATACTCTGCTGTATGAAAACACTGCATTTTGTGTATCCATTCATCAGTTGTGGACATTTTGATTGTTTCAACTTTTGGGCTAGTATGAATAATGATGCTATGAACATCTAACACAAGCTTTTGCGTAGCCATAAACTTTCATTTTCATTTGAGTGTACACACACACACACACACACACACACACACACACACACCACACCCAGGAGCAGGACAGCTGGGTAAGATGATAACTTCCTGCTTAACATTTGGAGGACCTGCCGGACTGTTCTCCAGAGCAGCTGCACTCTCTGTCCCTTTTACACCATTACATAATGGCGTCTGTAAGTAGTAGGTCACGTGTCTTTCATTTGTATACACTTGTACAGCTTCACACTCGCTGACTTTTTCCATGGACATCACTTCGCTTTATCCTGGTGATGGAGGTGAAAGCTGAACTGGGCTCTGACCAGCGCTAAAAGCAGCACCTGGTCCTTTTCTAGCTGTGAGATCCAGGATGGCCAGGAACTTCATCCATCTCCTGGAATGTTCCTGCTCAGCGGGAGCTCATCCTTCCTCTGCCTTCAGAAACCACAAACAGCACTGCTTGAAAAGCACCTTGCTTGGGATCCCTCTGGGATGAGGCCAGATCAAATGCCTAAAAAATGAATTCCTCACCTTGTCACATTTCAGTCCATGTAGGCCATTAGCTTCTCACACCTCATAATGCATATCTCTTTTTAAAAGAAAATGATATATAATCCAGTGTCTTTAGTCCTTTTGTATTATGAAACTTTTCAAATACACAAGAGAAAAACATGACAAACTCCCATAAACTCATAGCCACATTCTAGAATATTTGAGAAGCAATTTAATCTATTTTTTTTTAATTTTTAAAAACATCTTATTTATTTTTGAGAGAGACAGAGTACAAGGGGGGGAGGGGCCGAGAGAGAGGGAGACATAGAATCTGAAGCAGTCTCCAGGCTCTGAGAGTCAGCACAGAGCCTGATGTGGGGCCTGAACTCGTGAACCGTGAGATCATGACCTGAGCCAAAGTCGGATGCTTAACTGACTGAGCCACCCAGGCGCCCCTTCTCAATCTCTATTTTAAAGCCAATTTCAGACTTTCTGTTGTCTCTCCCCTAAATACTTCAGTATGCAACTCTAAAAACTGTGGACATTTTTTTAAACACTCAAAACCAGTATTACACCTCACAAACAGTAGTTCCTTGGTTTTCTTATGTAATAATACCTTGTTTAGGATTTTTTCGTCTATGTGCATGAGTATGATTGGCATTTATTTTCCTTCCTGTGTGTCTTTAGTTTTGCTAATAAGCTTTTGCTAACCTCATCAAATGACTCAGGCAGTGTCTTTATTTTTGCATTTTCTGGGATAAACTGTAAAAGATGGCAATTATTTCTAACTTCAATGTTTCATAGAATATGCCAGTAAAAATGATGTGGACTTGATATTTCTTCATGATATTTCCTTAACTAAGATTGCTCCACTTTTCTTGTTCTTCTCTAATCAGTTGTATTCAGTTATAGCTTTCTAGGAACTTATGTATTTAAGTTTTCAAGTTTATATTGGCAAAAATTATTCATAACATGCTCTTAATAAATGTTTAAAATCAGGAACATTTACAATTAAATCCTATTTCTTTGTCTGCTTGTGCTGTCCGTTACTGAGAGAAGCATGTGAAAATCTCCCACTGTGGTAATGTCAATTTCTCCAGGTAAATATGGACATTTTTTGGAATACATCTTGAAGCTATGTTACTACTTGTGTAGATGTTTGTAAATTATTGTATCTTGTGATGCAATCAACTTTTTGTGGCAGCTCTTATTTCTAGTTTCTTCTTGAAGTCTGTTTTGTATGATAAAAAATAAAAGCATCAGATTTTTTTGGTTATCTGCATGATGTATCTTTCACCATCGTTTTGCTTTTTTGTCTATTTCTGCTCTCTTATAATCAATATGTAAAGAGGTTTTAAAAACTACAGCCTAATAATCTAACAGTCTTTCAGTAGAAATGTTTAAATTTTGTGTTCTATGTCCTGCCTATATTTTTTCCTCTTCTTTTTTGCCTTCCTTCTTAGGACTATTATTTACTTTTTTTCCCCCATTCCATTTCCCCCTCTACTACTTTGGAGGTAATGTATATTATTTCTATTCTTTTATATATTACCATAACAATTTTAACAAACATAACTTATGAAAATCAAAGGTAATCATTACCTTTATTTCTTGCCAGAATATTTGCAAGAATGTTTCTCCATCTGTGGACTTTTAAGGACAATTTCTAGAGATTTTAAATGGTTGACTTTTACAATTTTTACCAGTAATGGTGGTTTCACGGGGTAAAGGGTTCACCGGTATCCTCACATTACCATTCTAGAAGTATTCCCCTGGTGTCACCTAAAATTGTGTGAAAGTTTTTCAGGCTTTTATTACTGGCTTCGAATCAGAACACGCATGAGGGATAGTTTTTACCCCTCACTCACTGGCACAACAGTGTGGGAAAGGCTATTACATGGAGACTGACACTAGATTTAAGTCTCTTTTTCCATGGGAAATAGCCCAGAAAGGAGGACTTCTGTTTCTGGCAGTTTATTGGTCTAGATGACCAGAGAGACTCGGTGGGGGGGGGGGGGGGGGGGGGGCAGTAAACACGAAAATAGTAACAAGCACTATAAGATATCTTTTAAAATATTGCTAATCATATCAATAGTAATGTAAGACAGATTAGGACACAGTGCTGAGGTAAATTAACTGTCAACTTAGAACATCCAACAAAAATATATTTTGGAAACTAGGACAAAATAAATAATTGTCACATAAAAGCTAAGACTTTTTAACCAGTGGACCCTCACTAAGTGTTCTTTTGGATAGGATTAAAACTAAAGGAGAAATGATCCCAGATGAAAGAAGGAATAATAAAGCAAAGGAAGTAGTAAATATGCAGGCAGATTTAAATAAATGCTATTTATATAAAGTAACAGTGTACTGGGATGAAACACACTGGAGCTAGAACTGCAATACATGACAATGTGAATACACCACACATGGGTTGGGAGAGAGGCTCTTCTGAATTAAACTAGTTTCTTCTTCTTTACCCCTCCCTCCCTCCCTCCCTTCCTTTTTGAGAGTAAGTGGGGGAGGGTCAGAGAGAGAGAGAGAGAGAGAGAGAGAGAGAGAGAGAGAGAGAATCTCAAGCAGGCACCAGGCTCAGTGCAGAGCCTGATTTGGGGGCTTGATCTCACGACTGTGAGATCATGACCTGAACTGAAATCAAGAGTTGGCTGCTTAACGGACTGAGCTACCCAGGTGCCCTTCAGTTAAAGTATTGTAAGGTCCTTGAAAGAAGATATTCAGGTAAATTTGTAAAATCTCAGAATGAACAGCAAGTCTGTGGCATTTGAGCCACAACCTGCTCCCTCCCTTTCAGCTGCTCCTCTCCCACTTCCCCAAGGTCAGTGTATGTAACGGAAGCTCAACTCCAGGTGGTTGTGGCCAAGGAGCTAAGGGCTTCTTCTCCCCACAGGTCCAAACCTAGGGCTATGGTTTTTCCCAGGGAAGGGCAGGCCACTGGCATTTTTAACCACACCCCTGGCTCTGTCTTATGGAAGCTCTGTTCCGGGCCAGGAAGTGTGGGAGTCCTGTCCTCAAAGTAGCCTCTGCTCACTGAGCAGGCACCAGAAACTGTGTTTGAGAGGGTCCAGATACTGTACTTAGCAGACAAAGACATCAAAACAGGTCCTATAAATATGTTCAAAGAACTAAAGGAAAACATGCTTAACGAAAGGTATGATGACAAAGTTGCATCAAGCAAAGAATACCAATAAAAAGGGAGAGATTATAAAAATGAACAAAATGGAAATTCTAGACTTGAAAGGTAAATTACAGAAATGAAAAATTCACTGTGGGGGCTCAACACTAGATTTGAAAAGGCAGAATAACAAATGAGTTTGGAGAATGATGTAGATCATGCAGTCTGAAAATCAGAGAAACCACAATGAATAAAAAGGAACAGAACGCCAGAGGTGTGGCATGCCATGAGATACAGGAGTATACAGATACTGGGGGTATCACGAGCAGAGAAAAGAATAGAAAAAATAACTCAACGACACAACGACTGAAAAGTTCCTAAACGTGACCAAAAACATTCATCTATATATCCAAGAAAGTCAACAAACTACAGGTAGGATAACAGAGGAAGATCCACACCCAGACATGTGATAGTAAAAATACTGAAAGCCCAAGATGAAGAAAAAAAAATCTTGCAAGGAGAGGGTGGACAACATGACTCATCGTGTATAAGGGGATCCCAAGAAGATTAACACCTGGCTTCTCAGCAGAAACAGTGGACCAGAAGGTGGCATGGCACACTGCAAATGCTGAAAGGAGTAAAACACTATGAAGTAAGAATTTTATATCCAGCCAAACTATCTTCGGTAAACAAGGGAAAAATAACATTTCTAGATGAACAAAAACAGAATGTGTTGCCAGCAGTCATTGTATTACAAGAAATACGAAAGCAAGTTCTACAGGCTGAAAGCAGATAACCCAAGACAATAATTCAAATCCCTACACACATACACATGCATAACACCAATAAAGGTAATTATGTGGATACTTATAAAAGACTGTATAGTTGCATTTTTCTTTTCTTCTCTTAATTGATTAAAAAATCAACTGCCTAAAGCAGTATGTATATTAATTGTATCATTGAGTCTCTAATATACAGAAATATATTTGACATTTTAAGCACAAAGGAAGTGGGTAGGGGGACAAAGTTGTATTGCAGTGAGGAAATTATACCACACAGTAACCACAAGAAGAGATGAAGAGAACTGGAAATGATAAATAAGGAGGTTATAAACAAACTCTACAGATACATGTATCTGCTCTTTTTCTTTCAGTTCATTTAAAATATATAAAGTAATAATTGTAACTATACGTTAAGTTTATAACATTACAAAGACATAATATGTATATAAATAGTAGAAAAAAGGGGAGGAAAGGAGAGTTATGTATAGGAGGCATGTTTCTGCATCTCATTGGCATTAGGTTAGTACATAACTGAAGTAGGTTCTGATAAGACAGGATATATGTTGTAAACCCTAGAGCAACCACTAAGAAAAGAAAATTCAAAAATATGGATGAAAATCACTGAAGAAATTCAAACATTATACTAGAAAATATTCACTTAATGCAAAATAAAGCCACAAAGGAGAAACAAAAACAACTGAAATACACAGAAAGTGAAAAGTAAATTTATGTCACATATAAATGCAACCTGATAATATTAAATGTGAATGAAGTAAACAATCCAATCAAAAGGTAGGGATTGTTAGACTGGCTTAAAAAATTATAAAACAAAACCTAGCTGTCTGTGTTGCTTATAGGAGGCAGACTTTAGATTCCAAGACACAAATAGGTTGAAAGTAAAAGGATGGAAAGATAAATACCATGCAAACAACAAACTATATGCTATAATGAGACAGAAGAGTTTTGCATCAGTTTCAGAGAGAAAAAGAAAAGTGGGTCAACTGCTTGCATTGCAAAGGACCTTGATACACTTCTATGAACATCTGTGTCTTTGTCCGGATGAAATACAGCTCATAAGAGAACACTACTACCAGTGGGTACGTCAGAAAACCCTCATTTTATTCAGCACTCTTTTTCTTTATGCCCTCAGACTCTTCACTGAGATCTTTCAGAAGGGAAAGGGATAGAAAGGAATAGGATAAGGAGAGCAGATATTCCTCAGACAGCACAGGAAATGATGGAGATGTGGAAATGAAGCAAACTGGGATAAGGTGTGGAGGGAGTCAGCCGAGTAATGGATCAGAACAGTCTCTCATTCATCTGAGAAACACAAGCTACCGTTATCAGAAAGGCCTCCAACTCCATTGCTGCTCACATCACTGATGAAGCAGAGGTGCCAAAGCACTAAGGTCAATGACCTGGAGAAAGTGCCTATCAGTTAGGGACACCAGCACATTACTAGAAAGACTTATGACACCAGTCGTCATGCTGCTGTGGAGTATTCACTGTAAGTGCTGGAGAGGAAATATATGACCAGACCTTAATACCTCAGTGTCTGCAACTTACATTTTCCAGACCTTGTTTATAGTACAGACATCATTAGTCTCTAATTCTTTCTGCTGCTCCCTGGGTGGTCACCCTGCATCTCCTCTGGTGGCAGAAGAGGATCATGAAAGTTGAGGTTAGCATAGGCATCCTGGAGAAGGTCAGGGGAAAGCTTCCAACATGGCCTCACAGACACCACAAAGTGAGACTACTGCTCTAAGCAACAAACCATTACAATCTCATTACCCCCGTTTACAGACAGAAAACTGGAGTCACAATGGGGCTGTCGTTGAGACTGAGTGCTCTGGACTCAACCTTTCCTCTTCTCCATAAGCTTCCATTTCAGCATTTTTAAATGGGAGAAAAAAGAACACCCAACTTAAAAGGTTGTGAAGATTGAGTAGGGTGATCTAGGTAATGAACCTGGCACAGTGGTACCATCTGGGGACTTTCAGATCATAGTTCATTACTGGGTACACACCGAACTGAGAGGACAAACCTATGTAGGACATGTCTTGTAAAACAAGGAAGGAGGTAAGCTTCTCTCCAATCTCTGCCTACACAGCTTCAGTTACTGATGACTGGATGGCCATTGGTTCTGTTTCTGCTGGCTGACACTCCTCTTCCTCACCACCAGTCACAGAGAAAAGCCTGTGTGCAGGGCCCAGGCCCCTCTCCCTCTTCAGCAGCCATGTCAGGGACTACGGGCCGTAGATGCGGCCTGCTTTCACAGGGGGCAAGACGGGGCAGGAGCTGGGCGACATCAGAACTGGCTGACCTCACACTGTGGGTGATCTTTCACACCCTCCATGTCTGTAAGATGGGCTTGAGGAAGAGGTGGGTTTAAGTCATTCTGTGCTTTGTGTGGGTAATTCTCAATTACGGTGGTGAGCAGCAAGCTGGAGAGTGTACCGTAGATGTAGACAGACAGACAGACACACAAACACACAAACACACACACACACACACGAGCCATGGACGCATAAGGGACAGGAGTGAGGTGGGGAGCTGGGAAATTCAGCAGGCCCACTTGTCACTGATAATACAAACAGTATGCAAGTTAGAGGTCTCTTTAGGTCTTGGTTTGCTATTTATTTAAAACCGCAGGAAGACTGGATACAGTCAAGTGGGCCTCTTAGTATGTGGTTGAGGGCTAGACCCAGTAGAAGGGTGGGGAGTGGGTGAAGGACACGAGGGACAGGGATCAAGTGTGACAGTAAGACGACTGGACCAGTGGGGCGCCTGGGTGGTTCAGTCGGTTAAGCGTCCAACTCTTGATCTCAGCTTAGTTCATGATCCTAGGGTTGCGAGAACAAGCCCTTGTTGGTCTCTGTGCTGACTGTGGAGCCTGCTTAAGATACCCTCTCTCCCCTCCTCTGCCCCTCTCCCCTGCTTGTGTGCTCTCAAAAAAAAAAAAAAAAAAAAAAAAAAAAAAAAAAATTACAGAGAAAATGCTGAGTGAACTAAGTAACTGACCTTGAAACGAGAAGACCCTGTGTGCCCCACAGCTTCAGACAATACTCTGAAAATTCACCCCAACTGGAGTCTCATTTGGAAAAGATGGCTCAACTGCGATCTAGCCACCTTTAAGAATCTTTTGAATTCTAGCAAACAACCGCTTTAAAGCAAAAAGCCTCAAGTTTGTCACACAGCCAATCTTAATCATGTGCTCCAAAACCAAATATTCAGCAGACACACAATAGAGAAAGAGACCCCAGACACGAAAGACAGAGACAAATTCAATGCCAACAACACACATATTTTCCTATTTCTGTGTTGGCCAACTGGCAAGAGGATTCTGCCCATCTGAAATTCCCTCTGGTCTCCACCAAGAACTATATCCTTCACTTTCTCCATTGAACTGTTTATGACATGCCAAAGGCACATTTTGGGAGAAGGGTGGTAAATAAACCTGCACTCTCCATCGTCCATGGCACCTCTTTTAGTAGAAGGCTGCTCCATACACGACAAAGCCCAGAGGCACACAGGCCAGGGGAGCAAAGCTCGGCTCCCCTTGCTCACGCAGTGCAGACGTGTCTTGTCAGAGGTCACATCTTCAGCCTGTTTTACTACTGCTTAGAAACTACCGACGAACCCAAAGAGGTTGTGACTGGCCGGCTAACCAGGAACTAAAATGGCCATGCAATAAACACAAGTCCTGTTTTCATTACCTCATACAGCAGCACAGTTCTGTGCCTTCTTAGGAAAGAATGAGGGAAGGGAACAGCGTTAGAGACTGGGGGGTGGGGGAAAGGAAGACTGGTGGTGAGCATCACAGGATTTCTCTGCTCTTCTGAGGTTAATTCACTGCTGGGAAGACGCCAAGCTCAACAATTCCCATATGCCTCTCCCAATCTAAGTGAGAAGACGGGTTCTTTCTCTTTGAACTGCACTAGGTCTTGGATCAATAATACACTGAGTAGAGTTTCTTGGCCCAGGTCAAAGCTTCAGGTCATGGATGGCATGCCTAGATCACTAGGTTTCCTTGCTATGCCAAGGTGAAAGGAGGAGGGAGAGAAAAGAGAGAAAAGAGTGCTAGACGAGCCGGAGGAATGTCCAATGTCCAGGATCTCCAGGAGAGCCGAGTGCTGGCTCACCTACCCTGGCCAGTGATTTGTTTCTCTCCCTTAATCCCCATCGACAGGGACAGACAGCACTGCCTTGCACATATGTTCCTTCATTTCAACTTGGATCCTCTGAGGCAATGCATGAACTAGACTGAGAGTCTTCTCCACTTAGAAGATGGAAAGCAGAGGCTGAGCGGACCTGCCCAGGGCACACAGCGAGCAGTGGCACAGGACGGGCCGGTGCTGTAGCTCTGTGGGTGAGTCCTCGGTGAGGAGGCCATCGGGATAGCTAACAGCTGTGGGAGAAGGGCTCTTTGGGAAACTTTCTCAAAGCAGCCCAGAAAACAAGCAAGCTGAATCTTACCAAAATTTAAAAAAAAATGCTTCATTTGTTTTATATTTATTTGTTCCAGAGATAAGTGCTTATTCTTTCTGAGCTTTCCAGAGAGAAAAGGCCCTTGGCTTCATTTCTCAGGAAAAAGTCACCCTCTCTCTGCCGTGTGGATAAGCCGGACTCCCTCCCTTCCAGCCCCCACCAGCCTTGATCTCCCTAACATGAAGCAGGTGACGAATGTAGCTGGAGAGACTGGGAAGGATCTAACATCCATGGGGCTGCCAAATTAAAACACAGGACGCAGCGGGTGCTTGATGAAGGCGTTCCTGCTCTCCATTCTCTTTCTGTTCTAACTTCTGCATTACTGGAGAGGGCAGGTAAGTTCATTTGGGTCCCAGGACTACGTCTACAGAGGGAGACAAGAATTACTAATACATGCTCTATGGCTCCCCCCAAAGATGCTTGTGTTCTGATTCCTGCAGCCTGTGACACAGAGCTCACAGGGTTTATAAGCTGCTCTTCAGAGGACCTTGGGATGAGGAGACTGTCCAGGATTATCTGCCTGGGCCCAGTGTAATCTCAGGGGTCCTGTCAATGGCAGAGGGGCTCGCAAGAGCCAGGGAGATGGCAGCGCGACAAGGACTTGGAAGGAGGGGCTGTTTGTCGAGGAAGCCAGCAGCCTCCGGAAGTTGGAGGAGCAAGGAAGTGGATTCTTCCCCAGGGCTTGCAGAAAGAACTGCACCCTGCTGATACCC
The DNA here is from genome assembly GCF_018350155.1 of Leopardus geoffroyi. NCBI lineage: Eukaryota > Metazoa > Chordata > Mammalia > Carnivora > Felidae > Leopardus > Leopardus geoffroyi. The sequence continues at coordinate 10,336,084 of NC_059341.1, read as the reverse complement.
CTGACTATGTGGGGTGTCAGCCCAGTGACTCTGCTGGCCTTCCGGCCTACAGAGTCGGAAGATAAGACACGTGTGTTGTTTCAAGCTACTACATGTGTGGTGATTTGTCACAGCCGCAATGGAAAACGAATACATTTTCCAACTCAGCTTCACCAGGAACACAGCTCAATCATGGCGGTCGCTAGCATTTACCCGGGGGCCGGCCTTTGTGCTAAGTACTTTCTGTGCATCGGCTCTTTTGTTTACGGTTAGCCTATGCGGCTAAGTAACTGGTGGAAGGTCCCACACAGCTGTAGGTTGTAGAGAGCCAGGACTTCACCTAGCTCTGGCTCCAGAATGTTTACACTATGCGCGTATAAACTTAAATTCCTGTTTTGCATCTTGTGTCTCTCTTGGCTGCTGTTGAGATCTATAGAAGCAATGAACTTGTGGTTATTCATATTCACCCTTAATTTTCAGGCCCTGTCCCTTCCACCTGTAAGACCTTGGGCAATCCCTCAATTTAGCTGAGGCTCCGAATGATGCTTAAAATGGGAATAATGTGACCCACCCTGAGAACTGACATGATAATCACACAAATGAGGTGGCAATGATGCCTGACACACAGTAGGTGACTGATAAACACTGCTGACGATGTCTATCTGAAGGATGAGAATCTGGTCATCCTGTCCTCAGATTCATGCAGATTCAGTATTTCCCGGTAGGAGAGATGGAAGGAAGTGCACAGATGACCGACAATCCCACGGCCTGTACCACTGGTCTTGCCGTCAGGAGTCTCGGTCTATGTGTATCGTTCTGAGAGCCAGGAAGAGGGTGACCAGGCCTGCCAGTCATGCCGGTGAGAGAAACCGTGGATGAAAAGGTCAAATTTAGCCCAGAGAGGAGACAACCAAGGGAAGGGCCAGGGTTAGGTGCTGTCGTCAGAAAGACACTCTGTAGCTCAGGAGACCGAAGTGATGGGTCAATGGGTCAAAGCCGTAAGGGGGCAGGCACAGTATGAAGGGCCGGTTGTGGACCGGAAGTGGCCTCAGAAGCACGTCCTCCCTGTCCGTGGAACTATGAAAGCAAAGGCCGTCAGGTGGTCACGTTTCAGGGGGTTTCTGCAGACCCTGACATATGCCTGATGGCTTTGGAGGTCCAACGCTCCAACTCCTGAAAAGTTCTTACTGTTTCTGTGAGTACCAAACGCAGGCTGGCCACCTCTCCTGGCAGGGAAAACCAGGACTCAGAGAAGGCAGAATTCTACTGGTTTAAAGGCAGCGCTCTGTGAAGGTTCCAATTTTCACTGCTCACGGTGTCACTGCAGAATGTGAGGACCCAGGGTTTATTTAGAAACCGCAGGGATCTACACCGACAGGAGCCCAGCCAAGCTGCAGACACCAACGGCTTCCACCTTCTTTGCTAGAAGAGCCACCCCACCCGGCACAGCCATCTTGAATCCTAAACGACCCAGTCACGGAGGAAAGGGTGTAAGGAGAGACAGGCCAGACTTTGGGGGTGAAAACTCGCTGACCTGCTCTGCGGGCCACGTGGTGAGGGCTCTTCTGTCTGCTGGAGGCAGGGACCACATTACCCTGTGAGGGTGTGGTATCCGTACACACATTAGATGGGGCAAAGTCACTTTTTAAAAATTAGAGTCTAGGCGCTCGGGCACCTCATTCGCCTGGAGGTTACCTTGGACCCTCTGAACCAACATCCGTGGCTGCAGGGCCCAGGACTTGCCCTCCTGGCGTGTCTCTTGCTCAGTGAAGTGTGGGAACCACCGGGCTGAGAGGCCTCCAAGCACAGTGGCACCTCACCCTGTCCGGCTGTGTGTGGGGAGTCTGGGGCCTGAGAAGGTAAAGGTTATAGGGGAGGTGAGGTTTGGTTTGAGATAAAAAGGGGAACAGATGCCGGGGGGGGGGGGGCAGGAAACCAGGAGTAAAATGTTTCCTGAGTTATGGTTCTATCTTCCCGAAGAAAAAAAAAATCCCCCCAGCAGATAAGCTTATTAATGAGAAGTTCTGCCTCATTTCCTAGAACCTACAGCAGTAACTAAGACGTAACAGGCACCAAATATTTGCTGAGCGGATGAATAAATGAAAATAATACTGAAGGCTGAGGCAGGTACATTGAACGCCGTATCTAGTTTCTCTTAGGATGAGGCCAGTCGAAGGCCTTCATGAGCCGGGTCAAGGGGATCCCATTGCACCTTATGAGGGCCCCTGAGGACACAGCCGAGCTGCTAAAAAAAAAGACTCTCCTCAGACTGTCCCTTTCTGCTCACGGGCCACGAAGAATGTGGCTATTTTAAAAAATAGAATGGACGGGGGCGCCTGGGTGGCTCAGTCCGTTAGGTGTCTAACTTTGGCTCAGGTCATGATCTCACGGTTTGCAGGTTCAATCCCCACTTCGGGCTCTGTGCTGACTTTTCAGAGCCTGGAGCCTGCTTCAGATTCTGTCTGTCTGTCTGTCTGTCTGTCTCTCTCTCTCTTCCCTTCCCCCACTTGTGCTCTTTCTCAAAAATAAATAAAAGTTGAAAAAAAAAATAACAGAATGGACAAAGCCACTTGCTGCCTTGTCACCAAGAGACACCCTTTGGTCCTGGGACAGAACTCTCACACAGAGGGCAGCAGACGCCCACGCTCACTGTCCCAGCTGGCACTCCCGTGGGGAGTGGCACCTCTGTGGTGGGGGGCAGGCATGGCCGGGCTCCAAGACCGGCCTCGATACCCACCTTTGCCTGCCGTAGGATCAGAGACACACGGGTAAACGGCGGCTCCTTCCCCTTCCGCACGGAAGGCGGGACAAAGATCCAGAGGCACGGTCTGGGTGAGGTGACTGCTGAGGGGGAACGCGGCCACCCCTCTGTCCTTCCATAGATTCCAGGCCCAGCAAGGGAAGCAGACAGACGGCCATCGGGGGGCCTAGGAGTCTCTCATGCGCCTCACTCCCTGCCGGCAACATTCTCCCTCCCCAAAGGCCGCCCCGCCTCCTGGTCTTTGCACGGGCAGGAGGAATGACCCACCGTGCTCTTTAGGAACCAAAGGCACCCGCTTCCTCGCATTAAGCACCCCCTCCTCCCCTGGACAGCACGAGGTTTGTCCCCGAGCTACGACAAACCACCACCGAAGACGGGGAGACTGCCTGCAGTGCGCTCACTGAACATCTGCTCGGAGCCATCGGGCGGTAAAAGCACAGTGGCTTTGCGGCTTAGGAAACAGCAAACCGTCTACACTGCGCGAACCTACTGAGGATGCCACCCTGCCTCAAAGGAGCTCGGACGCGGTCTCTGGCTGGCGCAGGGAAGACTGTGAGGAGGCAGAATTAGGCAATGACACAAGCACTAGCCTTATTAGCTAATCACAACCCCAGGGCATTAGTGACCCACGGAGTGACTCTTCTCCCAGGGGACCAATTATTCCACAGTTAAGTCTCCTCCCTTAACTTTCAAGATGTGGGGGCGGGGAGGAATGACAGGGGAGGGGGAGGCTGCTGCTATCAGAAAATGGTGTTAAAAGGGTCTGAGGTGGTCTGATGTCACTGCCTGATGGTCTGTAATAGCCATATCCTCCGTCCCATTTTCTTCTCCCAGCACATCGCTTCACCTCAGAAGGACAGTTGACGATGCGGCTTCGGGCGACACCGGGCCAGACAGGCCACCCTGGTTCTCCTGGTTCTCCGGAAGATGCGCAGGAAGAACTCTCTCCCAGTCTAGAGGGCTGGGTGAAGCAAGCCCCTCGTCTGGACCCTGACTGGCTTTTGAGGCATTATTCTAGGAAAGTACACCCTGGAAGGTGAGAAAGTGGTGCAGAAATGGAAGCGGAAATGGTTTCCTTCGTTTTAATTCTTTTTTGCAAATGCTTGTTGGGAGTCCTCGCTAGTTGACATTTCTTCACTTTATTTATTTTGAGAGACACACGTAGAAAAAAAATGTGTGTGCCAGCATGGGGAGGGGCAGAAGGAGAGGGAGAGAGAGAATCTCAAGCAGACTCCACACTGTCAGTGCAGAGCCCGATGTGGGGCTCGAACCCACAAACCGTGAGATCGTGACCTGAGCCAAAATCAAGAGCTGGATGCTTAACCGACTAAGCCACCCAGGTGCCCCTCACTAGTTGACATTTCTAAGGAAGAAACTGGCTTCATTAGTTGTCAGCAAACCTGGTTACCTCCTTGCCTTGCCTTGTTTGTAGTGTCCTCCCCGGTCCCAAGAAGACAGACACTGAAGAATGAAGGTGTAATTTGGGGCTGCGAGTTTGAAAAAGTCCGTTCATGTAAACTCAGTAAATACGGATCTAATAAGAATGGAGCAGAGAGAAAACAACCTGTCTTCCCTTCCGACGATATTCTGCTAACGATTTACGAAAATACAAGTACTTGGATGGCTCCAGATGTTTGTTTTTACAGATGGTCATCAACACAGATTGAAAAAAACAAATGTGGATTTCCTCACAAGAGTGAGAACATGTAAGTGGAAAAATCCAGAAACACAATTCCAGTTCTCCCAGAGTTCCTGCTTTTGCATGTTTCGCGGTGTGGCAGGATTGTCGTCACATCTGCTGCTAATCGCCTGTGTTTCCTCAGCAAATCATTAACTAACCCTGAGGGCTTCCGTATGGATCATGCGTGAGGCACCTGGACAGATTATCCTGAAGACTCCTTGTAACCGTAAAACTTGATGATCTGACCAGGCTCTGCACCCTGGGGAGAGGTCACCTCCGTGGTAACCAGCTGTGTGTCGTTGGCAGGTCGCCGAAAACCTGGCTGAGTCTGGTCTTAGGATCTCCTGGAAAGGGGGCAATTTGCCCAGAGAGACCGCACGCTCATTTCTAGCGTTTTCCTTTGGATAAGATGGCACGGTTGCCGAGGGTCAAGTGCTCAGCCAGCAGGGTTCTAGACGAAGAGCTGTGGGCCGCAGGCACGGTCTGAGCGTGCTGCCTCTGCGCATAGCCCACCACGAGCACAGACTCAGTCCTAACCCCCAGCTCTCCAAGAGCCTCAGTGCGTGACCCTCCATGGTGGCCGCTACCCAGAAGTCCTGCCCCGTCACGGTTAGCTGGCACTCTTGAATCCAACACTGCCATGTCGTCTTTGGTAAGAAGGGTGCGTTGGTTCCATAACCTGGAGTCACACTCGAAGTACGTGGGAAAGTCACTGACAATGTGTTCAGCTGAGCCCCAAAGCAGAAAGAAGGAAGGAGTGGGTCTACTTCTGCATTTATGTGCTGGTATTTCTTAGGAAGGGTGGGGGAGAACTCATTTCCAAAGGTAAAAGGGTCAGAGAAAAATATCACTGATCTTATTCTAGTTTTAACCTAGTTTCCTGTCGTCAACAGGGGAATTTAGTATCATTCCAAAATAATGAAATCATCTTTCTCATGAGATACTTTAACGTTGTCTTCAAACAAAAGCAACAGCGTGCTTTCTATGTATGTATTAACCTCAATATTTCAGTAAAGTGAACAACTCCATTTCCCAACTGAGAAAATTAGATAAAGATTAGATTAAATGACTTGCTCCAAATCAGTCTTCCAATTCTTGGTCAAGATGTCCACATATTCTAGAAAGGAAATGAAACTGTAACTCCTCTAGTAAATTCTTCAGCGTACCTCCTTTTTAAACTTCTGCCCCGAGTATGAACTTTTCTGTTTGTAGCGCTAGATGTTTAAATTCTTAGCCTACACATGATGTAAATACCTCTGTGTCTTAAATTCCTTGCGTCCTCCCCAATCTTGGCCTCTGTGTGCTCGCGTCTCAGAGGCGAAGAAGGCGTTCCCTCTTTCAAGACTATACAGCCCGTTGCCAGCATTTATTATGGGTTTATGCCCCGTCAGGCACATGGTCACACACATACCATGCTGTGGGACAGCAGGGCAGGGCGCGCCGTCCAGGAGCTCGGCGGCAGGGTCCCCCTCCCAGCTCGTCACAGACCCTCACGCGCTGCTCCAGTGACACAGACGGGCATAAAGGAGGGTTGGTTTGGTTCCCTTCCTCTGACCGCCTTCCCACTCAGTCCATCAATCTCATCTCTCATTGGCCTCTTCCTGTTCTCTCTCCTTCTGGCTCCTTCTCTTTAGCTTAGAAGTACTTTTAAGTTTCCCCATCTTCATCTCTCTCCTGACCTTGCTATTTTTGTAGACTTTAAAAAAAAAAATCACTAAATTTCATGAAAATGTCATTTATAAAGATACAATTCTCGCCTCCAGTCCCACATTCCTCCTCTCTCATTGCCTCTACAACTGTGACATTTACTCCGCCACAGTGACCTGGCCATGCAGGGGGTGGGAGGTGGGGCTGCCTAACTGCTAAATTCAAATGCCCCTTCTCTGCTCTCCCTTGTCACCTTCCCGCGTGGTCCCTGGGTACCACGCTACCACCACGTGGTTCGTCCTGTCTGCCCCACAAACACAGCCATCAGCCAGAGCACTGCGCCTGGTCTCCTTCTCTGCTCTGTTTGCTGATTCTAACTTAAAGGTATCACCCACCCCAAGCTGACATCAGTCCACCTCACTGCTGCCGCCAGTTTCCAACCCACCCTTCTGGTTCCGCGACAAACTCCACGGTCAGATGGCCAACCGTGTGCACGGTGGATATATGTACACAAAAGGCCTGTTCACGTGTGCAGCACAAAATCCAATCTTCGTCTACTACAAACTTTCCCTTCTCCTGCCTCCCCTCTACACCAATGAAAACACTGGGCCACCTGTCCCCCAGAGGAAATGTGCTTCTGTCACCTTCAACTCCTTCCTTCTACCCTCACATCCAGTCAGCGCTCAAGTCCCATGGTGGACTCTCTTGTTCTCAGAGTCCCCAGATGTTCTTCACTGCCTGCACGAGGAAGTTCTGGCTCCCTAACCACACCTTTCAGGACCCTCTCTGGTCATTATTTTCCATACATCTCATGGCTGTGAAAAGGAGATGAATTTCCATTTGCTCACCAAATCCTTTTTATTTTTTGCACATTTGACACATTTGTTAGATCTCCCATTCCATTTCTACGTCTCAAAACCCTACCTAGTCTTAAAATTTGGGCTTAAATGTCAGCTGTTCTATTCAAAATTTCCCCCGTTTCCTGAAGACACAATCTCTCTGACTTTCCGCCCTTCAACTAGGTTGACCGGGTTGGTGCATTCTGCTTGTTTCTTGAATGTGGCCACTGCATCTGGTTTAAGCAGTTTGTGGGATTAAACCACTCGTGAACTCAGTGCTCATACTTTGTGGCTTTCAGGTCTTAAAACACGGACCTTTGGTCATAAACCTCTGGGAAGCTGTGTCTAGCAACATTTGTTAGCAAAAGTTGGTTGCTTTTCCTCCTTAATATATCATTATGTGATTAATATGGGCTTTCCCCCAGTGCTAGCAGTGATAACACAGCTCTATCCGACAGCAACATTGATGATTCAGTGGGAACAGAAGTACACGGAGTGACTGTGTTGTACAGAAAACACACCTGTGAGCTCATACGTGCACAACGGGATCCGATGTGGGTCTGACACAACGTAGACCGTATAGAGCACTATTTACAACGAATCACTAACGCTTGGCACAGCTCCAACTCCAGAGCCGCTAAAAGCAAACATGCAAAGAATGACAGCCGGTATCTAAACGTATTAAAAAGCGTACCCAAAGCAAGGCAAGAACAAAGCACTGAGTGGTGAGTGACAGCCCCCCGGACAGCAGAACAAACCGTACTCGGGGCACAGGTAGAATCGGCCACATAGACCTGAGTGCGGGCTCCGAGGAGAAGAGAGGTGATCCAAAAATAGCTCTAGCCCCTCAGCCTGGCAGCTTTACGAAGCTTTAAATGAGCTCAGGACCGTTCAGAGACTGTGGCTCTGCTCCACGTCAAGAGCACCTCATCTGCATGGGCTGCCCATATACTATGCAGAGTTGTTCTGATGCCAGGAGTGGAGAACCCTCTGGCAGCTCAGGACACCGGGATGACTTAGGGAATGAGCCGCGGTTTGGACTATGTAGCCCAACAGACATCCATTTTCCTGATGCCAAGCAAAACTTAAGGTGAATTCTGCATCGAAACAGCCAGCACGTGCAGGGGCCAATGAGACTCCTCTGGGAGGTATTTGCGTGTGTTTTGTTTGTAAACCCTATGAGTAGGACGATCAATGCCAAACAAATAAAGAACCACTTACCAAAAAGACAGACCATGGCCAATTACCTTCCCCCCCCCCACCAAATATGTTCTGAATGCCTAAGAACTTTGGAAGTAATTTGGTTTTCATGAAATGCTTTTTTATTTATTGAGAGAGCCCGTGTGTAAGTGGGAGGGGGGCAGCAAGAGAGAGAGAGAGAGAGACAGAGAGACAGAGAGAGAGAGAGAATTTTAAGCAGGCTCCATGCTCAGAGAGGAGCCCAATGATCCCACGACCGTGAGATCATGACCTGAGCCAAAATCGAAAGTTGGACACTTAACTGACGGAGTCACCCAGGCGCCCCTTCATGAAATGCTTCTGTTGAGAAGCCACTCACGGAAGTGTGTGCATTCTTCTTGTTTTGACTTTCATCATTAGACTTTTATCATCAAATTTACTAACTAGTGCATACTATTCTTAGAGTTTTGCTTCATTCAATGTGCAGAGAAACAGCAAGGCTTACAGAAAGGGAAGAAAGTAGAGAAAGAAGATCCCCCCCCACCCATTTCCACTTTGGTCTTTCACAAAATTTTAACATAACATAAGCCAAAAAGTTGGTTATGCAATGGTTAAAGGGTGTAGAAGTTATAGCTTATATTTCAACACTCACCAAGTCATTTGACGATAGCAGAAATTTAGTAAAATACGTTTTTTAAAGAGCTAATGCTAGAAATATCAACTACATGAGGGCACGGATTTTTCTCTACTTTGTCCACTGATGTGTTTCAAATGCCTAGAATAGTCCCAGGTACATGGAAGATGCTCAGGAAATATTTGTCGAATGAAAAAATATATCCAGAAATTACAGTCACTATGGTGATATTTTATTTACAGGGCTTTTACATCATGTTCAACTCCATTAACATCAATGAAAATAAAGTGAGCCCTGTAAGTCAGCAGCAAGTCAACACACGGAAACCTTCTAGAAAGATAAAATGTTGAAACTCGCAGGAAATGAGCAAAGAATGGCATTGTCAGTTCTCTTTCTGTAGCAATAGGGTGTAAACCTGTCTGATTCAACCCCACAAATAAACAGGTAATTTTAACAGCCTTCCCAACGAAAACACTTAAAAGTATAGCTAATGATGGGGAACACTGACGGTTTTGAGAACTTTCTTTGGTAATAAGCAGTGAAAAAAGATGAATGGAGGAAAATAGGAAGGTCAGAGACGCAGTCAAGGTTGAACAGAGTGTAAGTAAAAACACCCTCAACAGTTGGCTGGGTTCTTGCTGTATCTAACCAACGCCGGCGCGCTGGGGGCACGTGGCCTTGGTGGGGCACACATGATGCACGGGAGTTTTCTGAGGATCATCTTTCAAAAGCCCACACTAGAGTAGATGGCGCTTCTGAAAAATGAATGCCCGTATTTGATAGGAGACTCTCACGTCTATATCGTGACAGGAGAACATTTTGAAAGCCAATCTTTGTAATGACTGCAATAAAAACCACTTTATGTGATTCTGTACTAATATAATTAGTATGATTCATTTTTCAGGAAGCTGTCAGACCTGCGTATTCACCTGTAGGGTGTGGCTATTCTGGGATTACTGAGGAACCGGATCATGGTCCGAGGTGGTGAGTGGACCCTGTCATATGTCAGCAGGGCAGAGCCTCCTTCTTAGAGATGTATGCACTGCACTGGGCTGAACAGATGGCTCTGAGACCCCGTCTTAGAGCACTTGGCTATTGGCTGCTTGGCTACTCCGCTGAACTGAAAACCATTTGAGGGCCTGTGATGTACTTTCCAAAAGCAAGGGGGATTATGGGTAAATAAACTTTTCCTACTCTGAAAGAACTTGCCCTCGAGACAGGGAGAAACAGGGCATGTGTCCAAACAACTATCCCGCAGAGAAAATAGGTGAAGCGTTCTAGGAAAAGGATGGAGAATATACTTGGGTAGCCCAGAAGGGTAGGCGGCATTTCTAGAAGCCTCTTCGCTGCTGCACTTTTCTCTCCGTCTCCACTGGCAAGGTGCATCTAAGGGAGCTCCTTATAAAGGAGTCTGCCTTTAACCCAGGTTTAGACCTAGTTAAGTATTTATGCTAGAAATGTAATGTGGAGGCTCTTAATTCTTTCTAGGGGGCTTTATGATGGAGGGGGTATTTGCCCTGGTTCTTAGAAGTACTAGAGAATTTAAAGCAGTTTGCATCAATTATCAAATGTTTTTTTTTTTTTTTTTTACTGCAGTTTAACTTATGTTGCATAAACTCTATTTTTTATGATGTGCACTAAGAACACTGAATTTATACCTATACATTAATCTCCCTAAGCACCAACACTGCAATAAATTAGCGGCAGAAGATTTTCACAGGAGGAAACAGGAGAAGGCACTTCAGGCACAGAAGCCAGCACAAACAAAGGCCCACAGTGTCTGGGGAGGATGAAGACCTGCCTGATCCAGCTGCAGGGGGGCGGTGGGGGGGGGGGGTCGTGCTGGCAGGGAAGCATGGAGGCAGACCAGGGAGCGCCTCGAATACCACGCCAATGCCTCCATCTGCCTTCCTCTCGACCGTGCGTGAACCACGCGGAAAGTGTCTGACGGAGCTGTTTTGTGTCCCCGATGGCGTGCAAAATGGATGGAGGGCGAGCGTGAAGCTGAAGGCCGTTCTGACGGCAGGAAGCGGGCAAAATCGCGGCTTCACCCGGGGTAGCGGGACCATATGATGCTCCCGAGAAGGCACCAGAATGGCCTGGATGCGCGGCTGATGAGACGCACGACGAACCCAGAGGCTGGTTCAAGGCGGCTGGCCGAGGAGAGGGGAGTGGGATGAGGGAGGGCAGGGGGAGGTCTGGACGCGTGGATGACACGGCCGGGCAGACCCCCGGGGTCGTGGGGTCAGGGTGGCAGCCTCGGCAGACGGCCTTTCTTGGCCCCATCGCCTTAATTCCACCTGTGCTCCTGTCCCCTGTGCGTGACGGCTTGGCGGGCGGAGGGGTGGGGCCCAAACCACCAATGTGGGCTAAATCGGCCTGTGAATCGCACCTCCTCACCTGACACGGGTCCCCCAGGGACACACGCAGGTACACACACCGGGGACAGACACCTCTCGTCACCCCGAAAGCCTCTGGAGTGACCCCGAGGATAACTCCTCGTTTCCCACTCGGCTTTTCTCCACTGCTGCCCCGGTGACAGGGGTGTGTGACACTGAAGGTCACCACTCACGGGTCCTTCCCACATGATGACCCCCGGAAGGGAGGCTCACACGGAAAGACTTCCAGGCTCCGTGAACCTCAAACAGTCCACAAGGAGGTGCCACCGTGTCCTGGGGACTTTGTGTCTGTCACAGCCTTCAAGGAGGTGGGTAACGTCTGGAAGACGTGGGGGATAAAATATTGCTAGAATTTAAGGGGAAAACTATTTGAAAAGCCAACGGTGGAAACGGGGGGAAAAAAATCCTCCTTAGCATTTTAAACTGCCTTATCCTATCGAGAGAAATTATCTATTATCCTGAAGTGTGCACCTGATTGAGTGCACTTACAGAAGCATTTGGAGAATGTGAAAACCTCTTAAAAAAAAAAGAAAACAGAAGAAGGTCAGAGGAATAATGTGGCACACCAACGCAGTATTATGTTTTAGACAGAAAGTGCCAAAGACACGTGCCTGTGTGGTAATTATAATGCTCTCTCCCAAGTTCTCAGAATTGCCAGCCCAAACCAACAAATCCACGAGTTGGGGAGAAGACAAATATTATCATCTCTCTTGAAGACCCTGCTGCACACCCTGGAGATAATGTCCTCTTTATACCAACACAGAGACACATTCCTCAAAAACAAGTTCAAAATTTGGAGAAGAAACGACCCAGGAATTAATTAATGAAAGAGGAGAATGAAGTAAACAAAGGAAAAATTATCATATCAAAATAAAAGACAAGAAACACGATTAAATTAGGCTTCAAAAGACCCCATGAGAAACCCATGAAAGGCATAATATGCATTTACCTGGTTTTTATTCTTTCATGATTTAATTTCTAATTTTATTCACTACCATCTGATAATTGCATGAAACACTTATTCTAACCATGGGCAATTTAAACTATTTGAATTTTTATTTCAAGGCCATGAGACAAAGGAACCTATTTATTGCCTAAGGGGATTTTTTTAACAAAAATTAAAGCTTAATCTTTCATGTTTTAAAGCACAGACTGTTTAAAATCATTTATAATAAGGCTGTAGGGAGACCGTGCCTGGGTATGCAAAATTAAAATGATAAATTTACAATTATTAAAAAAATTAATAGTTTGGGGGATTGAATTGTCCCTTTCCCTTCGAGATGGATTGGTTGGAAGTGTAGGGGACATCTTTAAAAACAGGGTAAAACCAGGGTCTGTGTGGGAGCTGAGTGATGGGGCATCAGTGCGTTTCACAGTTGGACTGGTCTTGCTAGAGGTACAACGATGGTAAGTCCTATTTTTTATTATTTAAAAGATAAATAATGGCATCGGCCTTGGGAACTACCGTGTACCCCTTTTATTTCACAGGAAATTGCTTTGATGGAGTGGAGGGTCGTGAATTCTACCAACCACATTTTCTGTGACTTTGAAAAAGTCCCTGATGGAAATTAGACAAATAATTTACTTCCACTTAAATGTCAGATTTTTTTTTAGTGACGCTTAAGAAAAATAATTGAAATGTAGATTTAAATCATTTCGGCTGCTACACTTCAGGATTCTAATGAAATACTTTCAGCTATTATGCAAAGCATTGCTCAACAGAGAGGAGAAAAACCACGTTCGGTGGTCTGGCACCTCAGCAGAATTAATGGAAGGGCGGAATGTTTCTTTGAGAGCAAAGGTAAGGACACTCCGCTTTGGAGAGAAGAAGGAAAGCAGATCTCAGGACACAATTTCCCTTTCACTAAGAGCTCAGGAAAAACCTGAAAGTGGTCAAATATGTTTAACATTTCTCAAGTATGTAGGCCGTCTTCCTCGGCTGTCTGAGTAACCCCCTATTTGAAACAGCTTACATTATTTGAGCTTCCGACCCTACTGGCTGGACTGCATGTGGATCCGGGGACACGGCCATCCCCCACCCCTCCCCGCCCAGCAGGTGCCATCTCCCTCTGACCTTCACACTTGCTCCTGCCTCACCCGAATGCCCTTGCCCTGGATACCCCCGTGGCCTCCCCCCAACACCCTCCACTCTCCACCGTACTCTGGTGTGTCCTTACAGCACCGCCTGGCACCTACGGGGCACGCGGACTCGCTCGCTATCAGATGCCCTGACCAAGTGGAGGACTCGAGGGCAGGGGCAGGTCTGTGCCACGCCCGGGGCCGGTGCCTGACGCCGGACAGCCACTCGGACGGCTGTTAGGTATCAACTCCGTTGTCTACACCGACCAACTTACATCCCACTTGCGCTTGACTTCATAAACTGACCAGTCTTCTTTTAAAGGACAACGAAATGTTCAAATGTTAATTCTGATTCCCTGCAGCCAAGGCACATTCCAGCCCAAATATCACAACGGGAGAACACAGTTCAACAAAGTCAAATGAACCCTCACAAGCAAATAATAGGCCACATACCCTTAACCGAAATGTCCACTTATGATAATGGTCTGTCCATCTCTGGAAAGGCAGGACAATTTTAACGTCATTACAATACTGAATATGTCAAAGTTAAAGCCCCGAAAGGCCGGTGGTCCAAGCTGTGGGCTTTGTGGCTCCTTGCCATTTAAGGAAAAGTTTTCTTGTTTTTCCTCCAGTTTACTACCAATGATTTGGTTAGTTTCTGCTGGTCACTCTTGATAAAAGGAAGACAAGATGAAGGCCAAGGTTGGGAAAACTCTAATAATATACTTTTGCTAAATAAAGGTAAAGTGTGTTTTAAAAAACACAGCTATCTTTATTTTTATATAAGCAAATAAATGAGCATACAGGTTGTAAATGACTTACGTTTTTTTCTCTCCAAATAAGTTATAGTTAAAAACACGAGCTTCTAACTAAAGACACAATAAAATATGTGTATGACAGATACTTTGTGCTGTTTTAACGTAGTCATTTCATTGTCCTCGTGGACAGAAAAACATTCTTATTTACGAAAATACTTAAAAAAATTTTTTTGATATTTATTTTTGAGAGCGAGCGTGCGCGCACGAGTCGGGGAGGGGCAGAGAGAGGGAAACACAGAATCGACGCAGGCTCCAGGCTCCGAGCTGTCAGCACAGAGCCCGACGCGGGGCTCGAACTCACGAACTGCAAGATCACGACCTGAGCCGAATTCGGACGGTCAACCGACTGAGCCACCCAGGCATCCCAAGAAATTACTTTTCAATCTGATTTATAAAACAGGTAAATTAGTCAGGTCAAATTTTTAATTTGCTCTTAAGAAAAATCACTATTATTTTTACAGGGGGAGTTTCTGTCAAAACGTCTATTGCTTAACAAGGGTTACTTAAGGATTTGTATAAATAACAGGTTTACGTATTGCATTAGATTTGTAACTTAGTTTGTTGGGGAAAAAAGGGCCTCAAGATGGTTTTTCGGAAATGCCATCTATTGCCCCAAATGAGGCCCCCATGGGGTAACGGACACGTTTGAAGGCATTCTAGAAAACGGAGTCCACGCACCCCTGTGCTGCTAGGAGAGCACCGCGCCTGAGGATGCCCTCCCCACCCCCAGCCCGAGCCTCGCCTAAGTGTCTCTGAGGTTCCCTGCAGACGGTCCTCATGGGGAGACGGATTAGACACCCAGTGTTTCGGCAACGAACCACGGGGCCGCGGCTTCTGGCTGTGGCGCGGGCTCACCGCTTCCTGCCACCAAAAGCCTTGAGAAAGCCGTGTGTTCATCTTGTGTTTTCCCGAAAGACAGCCCCGCATGAGCACACGCAAGCTCGGTCACCAAGCAGCTCATCTTTGGGGCACAGGCGGCAGAGGGTATGGGATCTGCAGAGGCGGGGGTGGGGAAGGGAGCTCATCCAGCAAGGTCTCGAAAATTCAGAGGGGAAGAAAAGCCAGCAAAACATTTTTTTAAGACACAAATGCTGGTATCTAAGCAACCGCGTTATGTCTGGCTCGTATGAAAAGGAAAACGGCATCTGCTTTTGAATAAGGTGACAACATTTCCGAGCAGAAAGACTTGAAATTACAGAGCCCGGGACACGACCGGGAGGCGATGGCAAGGACGGTCCCCTCCGGACCGTGGGTTTTGAGAGCCAGCGGGAAGGATGGAGCTGGTGTGAAACAGAACCCTGGAACCATTAGGGATTTTGAGATTCAACAGAGGACGCTTGAACCGCTAACAAGCAAAGCGAACACCAGGAAGCGAGGGAGGCTCCTCCCACACCCACACCAGGTGCCAGCTTGAGCAGCGTGACCGACAGCACGGCCACCAAGCACGGTGAAGGCCGGAGACCCACCGGCTCGGTGGGTTCCCTCTGGGAAAACCCTCCTCTTTGTCTTCGTGGGAAAATCAAACCCACGTGCGTTCGAACTTGGTGTCTTTAAGAAACTCTCCAGGGATCCGGCCCCACCCGGGGCGCCATCCCCACCGCGTCCCGGGAAGGAGAGCAGCCGCCTTACCCGGACTTGTGAGGGCTCCCAGGGCGCTGCTCGTGGTGGACAGAGGGTTTGCATTGGTGGTGGTGGCTGAGGTCTGGGCCGCGGCCGCGGCGGCTGCCAGCGTCGCCAGGTTCTGTAGCTGCAGAGCATTCATGCCTGTGGAGGGAGAGAAACGCCACTTTAGCAAGAGGCCCGCGCGGCCCGGCTCCAAGTGTGAGGGCGGGTGACAGGATCAGAGGCCCTGGGCAGCGGGTCCTGGGATGGCGCGCTCTGTGCCGCTGCCCCGGTGACCCGTGAGTCACCACACCTGCCAGTGGAGCCGCCCGCCGTGTGAGGCGCTGCCTGTCCTAACCCAGGACGTGTCCCAACCACCCTGTCCTGGAGCTTCAGACAGCTCGAGGAAAGAGCAGGATGGTTCTGTGCAGACTGGCCACACCAGAGCCTTCTACCACGACAGGGCAGCAGTACAGAACTCGTGAGACTGGGGCCCCGTGGCTGGAGGAAGGGCTCCTGGGAAGCCCGTCAGCTGCACCGAGAAGAAGGAATTCCAGAGGAAGCAGTACTTCGCTCCTGTTCTGAACTTGAACTGCTATGATGGCTTCCTGGCTCTGCCACTGTACCAGCCCTGTGACCCTGGGCCAATGACTTACCTACCCTCTTGCTTGCTTAGTGAGCGGCACCACTAACTGCGCCTTGCCTCCAAGGGCAGTGTGCAGATTTAAAGAGATGACGGATGCAAATCACTCAGCACAGTGTAAACACCCGATAAGAGTTAGGGACCCTCGTGGTGGTTATCGCCACTGACATCCTCTCTCCAGACTTATTTTAAATGTGAAGTCTAAATGGGACCCTAGTAGGGACTCAAATAACATCTCATGAATAAAAAGAAAATGGGTGAATAAAAATGGCATCGTGGTTATATTTTTATTTGTAATGTGCTTGTATTTGCATTTTAAAGGCATCTATTTTTAAAGAAGGATCATGTTTACCCAGGACAAATCTCTGGCTAGTGAAAATTAAGAAAAGAACAGCAGAGAGAAGTGAAACTTTACAAGAACGTGAGGGTGGGATTGGCTGAGGCCTCTTCCATTTTTATTTCTCAATCCAAGGGTCTCTGAGTCTTTCTCCACTTCACACTAATGTACCTTTAAGAAGCAGGACACAATGGTTCTCTCCCTGTACAGAGAAATTTTATACAGACAAACACTAGAGTTAAGTAATCAGCTTAATTTCACCTTCTTCTCATGTCTCAAATCCAGGTACTTAATAAATGCCTACCGAGCAATTTAATCTGCCTTAGAGAGACTGGCCAGATCACAGCGTCCTTATTCATTGGGGGGGGGGGGGGGGGGGTGGATGGAATGGTGAGAGAATGTTCTAGCAACATATCCGTGAAAGCGACCGGCCATGGATGTGGAGCCCTCTGCCTAAGCACCGCTCACAGCACAGCAGCTAGGCTCACTTATCTGCTCCTCCGTCCTGGCTGCCTCCATCTTCTTTCTGCTCAGAGAAGAGTTCCTGATGCCTCTGCTGCAAGATGGCTCCTTATTTTGCTGAGGACAATGCTCTGTCCTCTTCCAGAAGATGCCCAGCCTTCTTGGCTGAGGGTGAAAGCCAAACACCTGTTTTTCAAAATCCACTTAGGTCCTGAGGATGCTCTGAGGCAGGACACAAGTACTTGAGGGATCCTGTCAACTTCTGCAAGAAGAGTGTAGACTTTGCAACCTTGTTTTCTCCTGTCAGTGCAACTTGGAAAAAGGCTCTCCCTCCTTCCCTCTGATCAAGGGTCAGACAGGGTCCTATCTATAAGAACGTGTGACTTGAGAAAGCACTGGTCTTACTCTTCTGGGGTGCTTGAGGCAAATGGGGGAAGCACAGGAGCTGCACAGCCTCAGTGCAGAGCCACCTGGACACAGCCTGGGGCTCAGCTCTGGACAGGGGCTCGAACGTGCTTCACACCTGAGCGACGCTGAGAGGACTGAGGTACGTTTGTTCTGACCCATCTGTCATCTCTTGGCCCTCTTGTGACTGACGGTCCCTCTAAAGCTGTAATGACGTAAACCACGTGACCGACTGTGTCCCTGACCGAGAGCTGTGCTGACAAGGGGATGGTTTAGGACTGAAAGGAAAATCTGCAGCACACGCCTGGCATCAGTTAATGGTGAGCAGAACCACTCTCCTGGTGAGGTCAGGGGGCCCTCCAAGACATCACCCCTGACCGCCCCAAGTGTGGGCCACAGCACCGGCACGGAGGGAATTCCAGAGCTGGAGGGAACTTATCAGCTCACCAATAAGTGGTCAGGGACTCAGGTCCTGGGCCGAGGCATCAGGGCAAATGGTGGTGGACTCCCCAAGTCTGGGGCATTGATCCTGCCACACCTCCCAGCCTCCCTCAGAAGAAGACTGAGAGTCTGCCTTCAACACACACCCCTTCGTTGTGTCAGCTGCAAACTCACTTGTCCTGGTGTTTATAACCCCGTGGCAGTCACCATATCTTACCTTGACCTTATGCATATGTATCTCTTACCTTCTGAACTAAATACTGAGTTCTTTGAGGACAAATAGGCTGTCTGATATTCAAGTCCACCTAAACAGACAGACATACACACTCACAGCTGTACACATGGTGGGTGATGGGTGAATCTATACAGAATGAATGGATGGGGCATCGAACAGGATGAAATTTTCATTAACGGCAGGTAAGAGTACCATCCATAGACCCAACCAAGTGTTCATTTTCTCCGCTGTTAATCCTTCAGTATCTATAACAGCTTTACCTACTGT
The DNA here is from genome assembly GCF_018350155.1 of Leopardus geoffroyi. NCBI lineage: Eukaryota > Metazoa > Chordata > Mammalia > Carnivora > Felidae > Leopardus > Leopardus geoffroyi. Next base: position 10,317,676 of record NC_059341.1, on the reverse strand, counting down.
TTCCCTCAGTTGTTCGTTAATCCATTTTACAAGTATTTATCAGAACTATGTGTGTTCCCGGTCTCACCCGCTGGCATTCTTGAGAGCCCAGCTGACAACACTGGGTTCTGTATTTCACTGTCCTCTTTGCTTGGAAACCCAGGGCTGAAGCCTGGTGTGTCCTCCACAGTGTCCCCTCTACCTTTGTTCCCACACATTGCCACCCGAGAGTGTCTGCAATCCTATCTGGCCTTTCCCTGCCTCCATCTGGCAAACTAGACAGGGGACTGCAGCTCTGGGGCGCCACAGTGTGTGTGGGGCCAACTGTGTTCAATGGTCACACTGCAAGGGAAAGGAAAATATGGGCCAAGGGAAGCAGAGACCAGGAGTGGAAAGGAGTGGTCATGGTGACAGGCAGCATCTGAGGGATTTGGGGAAAAAAGAAGATGAGAAGGACGAGATGGAGAGAGGCAGCAAGCAGGAGGACCTGTGTCTGCCAGCTCATCCATCTGTCTGTCCATTCGCCCACGTTCTTGTCATCCATCCATCCATCCATTTATGCATTCATTTGTCCATCCATCCATCATCTGTCCATCCGTCCACCCACCATCTGTCTATCCGTCCCTCTATTCATCCATCTGCCCATCTATCCACCCACCCACCCACCTATCCAACCATCCACCCATCTGTCTGTCCTTCCATCCATCTGTGTGTCCATTCACCCACCTATCTATCCACCCACCCATCTATCCATCCGACCATCATCCGTCCATCCACTAGGCAGTTATGGAGAGGCCACCTTAGGCCAGACCCTAGGCACAGTAGGAAGGATTAAGTGGAAAACCAGACAGCGCCTGCCCCCAGAAAGGCTGCTCTGTATCAGAGCAAGAAGACAGGGACTGGAGGGTGATCTTACTTCATCTGTTTCTGGAAAGAGGCCCAGACTCAGAAGCTCATTCTCCGTAGTCTTTGATGGGGATGAGCGCTGCACTGGGTAGCTGAGGCGGCAGGGGCTTCCCAGTGGAGGACCACGCCAGTCCTTCCACTCGAGGCCTTTTGTGGTCCTGTGTGCTGACCCTGCAAAGCTCTCACGACACCCCTGACCCCTGAAAAATAAGCGCTGAGCCTGTGAGCGGTGGCCGACAGGGCAGCTTCCTTGCCAACTTTGTGGAGTGAGGACCAGTTCCCAGCCCTGACCCCCATACTTCTGCTTCTCCTAATGCGGAGGCAGGCATCCCTTCCTTCACCCTGTCCTGTGCTGCTAGGGCTGGGATCACACAGCATCCTCTGCTGGTGACAGGAGCCACATTAGAGCCGGTGCAGGCTGGTCACCAAGAGTGCGGGCCCTGCTCTCAGACACCTGGGTTTAAATCCTGGCTTCACCCCACCTCCCGACAGCCTCTGTCACCTTGAGCAAACTGGCCCAGCGGTGTGCTCCTCAGATTCTCTAAGCGTGTGGTGGGACCAAAACACGACACCCCTCTGGAGGGTTGAGAGATTAAAGTCTTCGATACACGCAAAGCTCAGAGAACAATGCCAAGCGCAGAGGAAGCCAACAGCCCAGGCTCTTTTAGCCAGGTAAAAAAACGCAGCGACATCGCCTCAACCACGATGATGACGGCGCTAAGAACAAGGCATGTGCCAGGCACGCTCCTCACGCTACATGTGCGCCCTTGCTCAGCACTGGTAACAAACCCACGTGACCAAGCCACTACCGATACTGTACACACTGTGCAGAGAGAACACGGAGGCCCCGACAGGAGAGGGGCGTCGTGCCTTCTCTCGCGGCAAGCCTGGCCTCTGCCCGCCACCCGGCCTCCCCACGCATGCTCCTTGTTCTTCTGGTTCCACCCGGAGCTCTTCCCTCCTCCTCCTGGTGCTCGGGCTCCGCTTCCCTCAACGTGGCACCCTTAGGTTTAGGGGGCTGGGCGAGGGGTGCTGGGCCTGGTGCTCCAGGCCCCTGGGGGGCAAGGCCCTGGGTGCACCATCTCCATCGGGAGCTAAGATGTTAACCGGGAACCACACCATAGCTGTGTCCTACGTCTTGTTCTCTAAACTACAGACTCAATCCTTTAACTGCTTAACGTGGTTTCCTTTTCCAGCCATTACCAGAATCCCTGACACCACAGATCACTGGTTTCAGTTTCCTCAGGGAACAGATGGGCCGTGACCTCCTTCAAAGCCCCAAGCGTGTCGCACGACTGTGTCCCTCCCGCACGTTCATCACCTTAACTCGGCGTTCCTAGCCGCAGTCCACCGAGGGGACGCACGGGGGCTGCGAACTCCCCAAGATCATGTGTGAAGGTGTGTGTGGCCCGGCATGCGCCTGTTTCTGGTGACAGATCCTAGGGACTAAGAACTTCCCGCCTACCACGTGGCAGGTGAGAGGCGGGAGTCTCGGGGGGATAGCGGGTGGGGGGAGGCCCCGGCCTGAGGAGAGCAGTGGCTGTGATAGAGAATCGGAGGAAACCAAGGCATGGGACTGCCTGCCGGGGAGAGAAACTGAGGACAGAAACAGCTGTAGCTCAAGTGAAGGAAGCCAGAGACTCTCCAAGAACTTCTGGGCTGAGGCAGCAGGACAGCACCCCTACCCCCAACCCCCCCCCCCCCCCACCGTGGGTCTCACTGGCCAGGCCACGGGGCAGCGAGGCACCCGCTCCCCTCCCTGTGGCCTTCTGTCCGACGTGGCAGAGGGCCGAGGCTCATCCCCCTGTGCACCCCTCCGGGAAGATAGCCTCCCATGAGCGGCGAGGTCCTTCTAGGTGCTACTGTTGTGCCACCCTGGCCACAGGGCCCGTCCTGGGTTGGTGGAGAGCCCCAGACATTCCCCCAGGACACACGGATCCGGACCCTTCACTGCCCACAGCACACAAGCCCGGAAGTGGATGTATTGGCTCTTCTGGGCCCCCGTGCTCCTGTGACCAGTGTGGACATCCCACGGCAGCTATGTCCTACTGAGGGTAGGGCACTGGGGGCCATGCTGTTCTGGAAAAGGCACCTGCCCCGTTTAGGGAAAGCAACCCAGAAGCTACGTGAGGCCAGCCTTCCTCTCCCTTGGAACCACATGGGACGGTCCGCGGGCTCTCTGACCTCCAGACGCTTGCACACTGGCCTGCTCGGGAGGCGCGGGTCCTCTCCTCCATAGACTTGCTCCCTCCCTGGGCCCAGACAACACTGGCAGCCCCTGCCTGCCAGCCTTTTTTTGGGGCTCTCTGCATTCCTGTTTGTCCTTTCCGGTCGCTTTCTTGTCTATTTGGGGTATGTGAGCCACCCTGTTCCTTCCTCTCTCCCCTGAGTCCCGGACCCTCCTGGTTGTCTGCCTGCGGGTGGCTCTCTCGGTCACACCCACACAGCGATAGGAAGGGGCGACCAGAAGGGGCGGCCTCACCAAGAAGCGGGCTGGGGCCTGGCACGTGGCAATATCGCAACCATTTTTAACCTCACCTGGCACTCTGCTCAGAGGGGCACCCTGCAAACGAGGGGCAATAACCTGGCTGACTAGAAATAGAAAACGTTTAAATACATTTTATGAAATCCCACAGTGTGCCAGGATCAAGGTGGTAAAAAAAAAAAAAAAAATAACTGGGGAAATACAGGCATCCAACTTTTCATTCATTACTTGGGAAAAGAAAACTCCTTCCCAAAACGAAGAAATGATGTACGAAACAGATGTGCAATATGCCTACTTGAAATTTAAGATTTAAAAAAATTATTTATAAGGAGAAGGGCATGAAAATTTAATTTAATCTTCACCTTAGGTAATTTTGTGTCTTATTGTTCGTAGCAATTACCATAAATCTGCATATCAATAAGCGAGAACAGATGTCAGTTGTTACAAGTGCTTGCCAATCAGGTCTGTTAAAAAGTGACAGATGGGTGGTTATGGAATGTTCTCATAAGGCCTATTAGCACATTCGCAGGAAGCGTCTGCGGTGAGAGGGTGGGAGGCTCCGCTCCAGGAAGGCCAGGCCATCTTCGCGAATCCAAAATGCGCACCCCACAACTCGGGGGGGGGCCTCCAGCGCGAGCCCCTTGGCCCTCCCGTGTACAGGCCACTACAAAAGTCTCCCTTCTGCTCCCCTCGTCACAGACGGTCCGGGATGGTCTTCTCTGGAGAGAGGATGGCAAACTGATGAAAGGAGACCTGTCTTGTTGTTGGAAGCCAACATTTGCACCGTGCAATTGCAGTGTTACTTTATTAAAAACAATTTTGTTTTGAAGTTTATTTGAGAGTGAGCGCATGCGGGTGACGATGGGAGGGGGCAGAGGAGGAGGGAGAGAGAGAGGGTCCCAAGCAGGCTCCACACTGCCAGTGCAGACACCCACCTGAGCCTCGAACCCATGAACAGTGAGATCATGACCTGAGCCGACATCAAGAGTCAGATGCTCAAGCTACTGAGCCGCCCAGGTGCCCCCTCATTGATACTTTTAAAACCGAGACCAGATATTCTGGGAGAGAATTACTGCCAGCTTCACCGAATATGGGAAATACAGCAGTCCTCTCTCGCGTATCAACAGATAAACTCTTCCTTGTAGCTCCGTAGTAAAGTCTCTAACTTCTCTGATAACACTTCCTCACGCTGGGAAAAGGAAACAACTGCCCTAACAAAAAACAGCCCAAGGCTCGTGAAATGCGTTCCAGAATGAAGCGAGGCACTCTTCCTGTTACTGTCTCCGAATCTCTTCCTTTCGCACAGTTCTGGACTGCTCTCTGCATCACTGATCCAGGGCTTGGATTTGTTACTTGGCCTGTTAAACCTTTTGCAGAGGAAAGTCGCCACAGCCCGCGCTGATGCAAATGTATCTGCATTTGCTGAGACACGGAGCGCCGTTTCAGGCTTCTGGGCAGTAGGGAGCTGAGGGTTTGGATGTATTTGCAATCTGGACCTGCCACTTACTGGCACAGTGACTCTGGGCAAGTTTGTTAATGACCCTCTCAGCCTCGTGCTATCTGGGAACCCATACTATGCCCCTTACTGGACTTGTGGGCCCACGCAGTCATTTAACCTTTACATACTTCATTTTCCCAACTGCAACGTAGTAACAAAGTGCAGGTTTTGTGCTTGGCCCGCTGTGAGGATAAACTGCATGATTATTCCAAGGAGCTCTTTTCAAAACAAAATCATAAAATATTACCCTTGTTTATGTACCACGATGCTCTTTGGAGATGGTAGCTGTTATAAAGAAATTAATGACCGAAAAGTCACTTTTCCCTTGTTCCTTTTTCTTCAGGAAAAAGAAAAAAAAATCCGGACTCTTAGCTCAAGTTTTTGAGATTACAGAAATTCATGGGACAAAGATTACAGTTGAGGGAGGAATGGGCAAGTTTTTCTGAGAGGTTTTCTTAGAGGGAAAATAGTATCAATCAAGGATGCTTCAAAAGTGTAAGTGAATGCATTCAGCTTCTAAAGATTTGATCCTAATCTAGCTTCTGCTTTTATTTAAACAAAATTTTTAATGTTTATTTTTTGAGAGAGAGAGAGAGACAGAGAGAGAGAGAGAGAGAGAGAGAGAGAGAGAGAGAGAGAATATGAACAGGCAAGGGGCAGAGAGAGGAGGAGACAGAATCCCAAACAGGCTCCAGGCGTCGAGCTGTCAGCACAGAGTCCAACATGGGTCTCAAACTCACGAACTGTGAGATCATGACCTGGGCCTAACTGACTGAGCCACCCGGGCCGCCCCAGCTTCTGCTTTTCAATTCCATATTCACTAAAGGCCCCCTTCTATAAAATCATGAAACACATGTGAAGTTATTTTTAGCTTGAAAGGAAAATGGTAAATTATTTTGGGGAAAAAAGTATAGTTGATGTCTCATTCGATTCTACTGACACAAATACCTAGTGACTTGTCATCTAAACTTCCTTTTTCTTCTTTTCTTTTCTTTCTTTTTTCTTCTTTTTTTTGGCTTTATTTTCTCCTTAAGCAGAAAGTGTTTTACTCATTGAAATGAGACATTTTAGATTCTAGTGATAAACCTCAATCTCCTGAAGGATAGACCATTGTATTTTGAGAGTTGTTCACAAAAAAATATTATTGGTTTCTGAAATGACATTTCTTTCTCTTTGGGGACAGCGTTCCAAGCTGGACTGAGTTTTGCAAGTGGGTTTATTATGTGGCTCTGTAAGACATAGAGACGGCATGTGAACTGTGGAGGTGCCCAGCTGAGCTGTGCCACATCCTCAGCCCTCCACGAGCATCTTAACCTAGGTGAGATTTGGGATAAATGGGCTCTTGGATTTCTTCGTATCGCTTCTACTGAATGTCACGTCCACGCACTTGGTAACATGTTTGATATTGCACCGACTACTGCCAAATCCTCGCCAGCTCACCCGTGAAGATACTGCCATTAGTTGATATAATGTTTTCTGGGCTTAGGTGTAAGGCTAAAGTCAAATTTCTTAAATTGAAAAAAACAGGGCATTTAAGTTAAGCTCCCCTGGGAATGTATCCAAAATACAAATCTGCGTTTGTCGATTTATAAATTTGTTCACACATCCACTCAGAAATAGTCAGTAGCACGTCTCTACTGAGTTGGCTGAGTTCCTCAGCCCAGGCCATTCCAGTCTTGGGGCCTGGTGACTTGGAGGTGGGGGAGGAAAGTGAGGAAGGAAGGGGCATTAGGGTGCCCCACCCACCTGTGGGGAGTCAGGGAAGCCTCCTTCAGAGAGGCACTTCTATTCCCAGCCCCCCAGCTCACTTTAGAATACTGGTCTGGGTCACTGGCAGACACAAAAGTTAAGTCCTACTTCAGGAGAAAACGAAAGAGCAGGAGGCCGTACAACTTGATTTTATATATTTATACAAAAACCCCTCCAACTACAGAGCTTCAAATACTCAGGAGGATAAGACCTGATTACCCCTATGAAGGAAGAAACCCCCTTTCTGGAATTCACCAAGCAGATGGAGCCTTGACATTTACATCCTTGATACTCTAAACATTCAAGGTGATGTTAAGGCAGCTAATGGAGCGCTCAGCATTTGATTTCACAGCCTGTACGGACTTAGTGTGCTGAATTTTCTATGTGGAAGGTTCAAGAAGGTTCAAGAATGGGGTATTCTGGAAGGCCCAGAGCATTTACCAGCTGCTTTAAATTAGCCATCTGCTCATGCGCCTTCTAAGGTCACTCCCAGATACCCTTAGTTTTTAACTGAGCACGCAGAGCATGGAAACGCCAACACCCTGACCTGCAGTGGTCAAGGCAGAGGAGCACAGAGTCTAATGACAAATGACAGGGCGCTGTGTCCACCCGGGAAGACGCGCTTGGTAGTAGCCTCAGGACCCAGTGACCTTCCCTGCATAATTCAAGGGCCGCAGTGGAAGAGCCGGAGGCTTTCTCGAAGGAAAGACCCTAATTTCGGATCTGGGTGGGTCCATACTATTAGGAGGAAGAATAAATGTGGCACTGGCTGAAAATATGACAGATCTTCACATTTATTTTAGAGCTTGCAATCTGGAGGTTTTCTCTTTAAAACGCAGAAAACTCCCTGAATGTTTTACTTATGACTCTCTGATTCCCTTCACAGAACTAAAAATTAACCCTTCAATGGGATTCCTCGCTCCAAAGCCAGCTTCCCAAACTGTGTTTATAAAGATACTGCTGAATGATTTAATTTACCATTTTAACATATATTTTTTCCTAATAAGTGAAAAGCAGTATTATACAAAAAAAAAAACCCCCAAAAAACAAAAAAAACAAAAAATAAGCTGGCAGTGCGAGAAGATTTAAAGCCCAATGAGTAAGTCGGCAGTTTTGTTTTTTTCCCCCTACAGGTCAATACATCCCATCAGACAACAGGTTCCCATGAGCCTGTGGGGCCGCAGGGGAAGGCTGGGCTGACGATCACAGAAGCCATGTGAGGAGGAAGTCCTTCCAGATCCATTCAAAATGAAACAAACAAAACCAAGGATATTTATTTGGGGAGCAAAAAAAAAAAAAGGAAAAAAAATGAGAAAAAAGGAGTTTTCATAGTGACAGCAAAAGAAATCTGGCTTTTATTCTGCACATTCAGGTTTCGTTTCATTGACTCAGGGTGTCTGTCCTTCATTAAAAACAAATGGTGCTTGATTCTAATGTGCCAAAAATCTGTTCTTCCCCTTGCCCTCTCTCCCCCATCTTTCTGGAATCAAACAAGGGAAGAACCTTCTCGCTGTTCCTCACGGCAGGTTAATGGCACCTGTGTTCTGATTTATTGCGTGGGCCGCCTTCCCTGGCCCCGTGTACGTTGGGATATCAGCCTGGAAGGTGACACAGTAGGAGTGACCTTTCTTCACTAATCACTGCACCTCAGTTACTACTGACACAGCTCGTTATAAAAAGAAATCCTTTACGAGCCAGCTTTCAAATCCAGCCCCACTTTGATTTTCTTAAGAACAAAGATTATGCTTCCACATAAAAGCTTCTGATGCACAATTCTGTCAACCGGGGTACTGAAGTAAAAAAAGGCACCCTGTTAATTGTCTGTGGTTATCAAGGGATGGCAAACGGTATCAAAGATAGGCCTGCGATCCTGGCTTTCGTTACGGAGGTCAGAATATTTATTGACTGCTTCTTATTAAAATTTTAGAAGGACGTCAATCATGGTGGCTGCCCCCCGGATAGAGGAACCTTGTTGGAAATTCCCCCGCAATCAATCCCATTAAAAACCAAAACCAAAACCAAAACGCAACACTTGCGGATGCTACGCAGGGCCTCTCAGCCTCTCTGGCTCCCACCCACCGCTGGAGAAGCCCAAGGTGGGAGAGTGACTCCCGAGTGACTCCCCAGCGGCGGACTCTCCTGTTTACAGCCAAATCAGAAAGTGAACAGGGCTGCTAATCGCTGTCTGTTCGTCTTCCCTGCTGGCGTTCTCTGCCTCTGAACCCACCCCGAATGCAGACAGCAGCACGCTCAACAGCAAAGGCACGTGTCAGGACTTACCAGCCATCTGCTGAATGCCACTGAACGCACCCAGGTTGCTGGAGGAGGTGGCCTGCTGCAGGAGCTGCAGAGAGAAAAGCGGACCGTCAGACCAAGGCAGGGACAGGACAGGGCCACGCCGAGCCACATGGGGGCCCGCCCGCTCTCCCTCGTGCGTACCCAGCCACTTGCTGCGACTATGCGCGGACAGAAGGCTCCCAGAGTCGGGGCTGTAAATCCATATTAATGTCTAATCTCTATTAGGAAACACAGACACCGGGGAAACTCAGTAACACTGCCGCCTTAAAACAATCAATTTAGTCTTTTTAACAACCAGGTGTTAAATCTATCGAAACCAACGCGGCGTGACTAATGCTCTCTCTGTAGCCTAGCGGTTACCACCACTCATCTCTGCCAATCAAAGCCCATCCCTCGCTCTCCCACTTTCCTTCCCCGCTCGGTGTCCTTCATGAGAAGCACGCGGAACTCAAAGACTCTTGGGCCAACAGAGACATCACCACGGTAACTACGGACACAGGCATAGGTAGGCACAGCTACGCCGGTGACCACACGACCGAGACAACGGTCACAATTTTAAGGTGGTCTTCACCGTCAGAGGGGAACATACTACTTGTCAAAACTTACAAGTATCTGGTGTGATGTGCAATGACGCTGGGCAGATGTGTCGTCATCTTTTAAAGCCCAAGTTAAAATCAGGATCTCTGAGCTTTTCCTTAGAGCTTTCAAAAACACCCCCCTCCCATCCCACCCTCAATCAGTGGGTATCACAAGGTAAAGGCAGGTGGCTGCTGTTCTCAAGGGCTCCTTTATCTGTCTGATTCAGCTGAATTATAGATTAACTTCCGTCCTATACCACTAACCTGGATTTACTGATACTCTTTTGGATAAGGTAGATCAACAAAGACATAGGAACAAGCACGTAGTTCTCTCCTATACACGAACGTACGTGGATACCAAATTCATCAAATTTATTACTGACGGATGTTATGATACTATATGCTCAGGAGGAACAGGACCAACTCATGACTTCAAAAACAGCTTTCAGAATTTATCTGGAGTGCTGCAGAACCACACAGCACTGTCCTTGCTCTGGGTAAGGGTAGATTTTTTTTTTTTTTCAGTTCAGTGCAAAACCGGGCCTACAATAGGGTAGGATTCAAAACTGAGCATCTCTCCATGGACTTAAAATCACCAAGTGGAGTGGAGTATCAGTGGCTGATTCAACCCGATTCTCAATTACAATGATATTACGGGGATTAACAGTGACAGGTAACAAAAAACGCCAGCGATGTTCACTCATCCCTCCTGACTTGTTGACATAGACTGTCTAGGGATTACACACAGACCCAGACACTCACACGAGGAGGAAGAAGTTAGAGATGAACCGCTCTGATAGAAATCCTTTATTTTGGTGTGGTATCTTGGGTTTCCCATTCTCTTGCGGTTGGGAGCCCTTACTCCCTTTCCTATTAGGTATGCTTAAAAATTAAAGGGAAGTAAAATTAAATTAGCTTTGAGGCCATTTTGAGGAATTAATAATGCCAACTGAGGTGCGTGGAACTCGTGGGAAGTGTCCTTAAACGATTGCCAAGGGTTCCACCCACTGATAACCATCCTCGGGTGGGACAGAGTCAGAATCTACCCCTCGACACAGAAGGAAGGAAGGCCTGAGAAGCCAACGGCCCTTCCGAAGAAATGGGACTTCCAACTGAAAGGGGCAGAACCGATATGGCAGAGAAAGAATGGAAGCCCGTGGCAGAAGCATAGTTAAGAGCATATGAAAGTATGTTTTTGCAAGCGAGGCTGAGATGAATTCTCTTTCAGGGTACAGAACTAATCTGCAGATGCAATCAAAGAAACGTGCCACAGATTTTTGTAAGCCGCGGGGCGTGGGAGATGTGCCAGGAGACTGGGGACAGGCACAGGTGTCTTGGTTTTTAGAAATGACGGAGTAGGAAGCTGGTTTCTTAGAAATCACAAGAAGGTGAGCCTGACATCGATCTCTGATACCAATTCTGGTACATGCAATTAAACAGGTGTCCCGTGAACGACCGAAAAGCACAAGTTCGGGAAAACTGAATCACCGTTAAGCTGGACTCATTTCTTGTTTTGTACGAGTTTAGGTGGCGAGACCAAGAAGACGATGCGGCACGGCATATACGGATCTCGGCAAGACATCTGAGGAGATCTCTCATGGTGCCTTTCTGGCTATGACAGAGAAATGGCTAGAAGGCGCCTGGTCAACTCAGGCCACACTTCTGTTAACGGCTCAGATGAAGACGGGAGGAGAGCGTGCCTCGTTCAGTGAGAAAACACGTATCGAGTAGCCATCACAGCCAGACCCCGCCGGGCAGCGGGCAGGGTGGGCCGGGAGAGGGCCAAGAGCCACAGCCGCAGCCAGCTGCACAGAGAGCACACGGAGGGCTGAGGTGCCACTTGCCCGCCGGCAGCTCGGTCTTGGAAACGCTGCGGAGCCCCTCTGAGCCTCTCCGTCTGCACCGGGACAGGCAGGCTCTTCCCTTCCAAGATCACAGGGAGGACTGCTGTACGGAAGTGCACGGGCTGTTGCAAGGTGAGGCTAATGGATCACGCGATCCCAAGGGGGACAGTGACCATGTCAAGTAACAGGATCGGGACAGAACACACATGGACGCACGCACGCACACACTCACACCCACACGTGCGTGCCGAGAGAGGCCAGCACACGCCACCCAGACTCAAGAGGGGAAGTTATAGTAATCAAGGTGAAGTCCCGCGTTCAGGTGCCAAGGCGGAAAAAGGGGCTGGAGCACCATGGTTCGGCAGTAGTTCGAGGAAAAACCAATGAAAACCCAGACCAGCGTTAGCTGCCTTCTGCCTCACGTGCGACATGGTTAGTACAAGGGCCGCTGTAAGGCTGCATTAAGACAGTTTCTTTAGAGAACAGTGTGGAGGTTCCTCAAAAAATTAAAAATAGATCTACCCTATGACCCAGCAGTAGCACTGCTAGGAATTCACCCAAGGGATCCAGGAGTGCTGATGCATAGGGGCACTCGTACCCCAATGTTTATAGCAGCACTCTCAACAAGAGCCAAAATGTGGAAAAGGCCTAAATGTCCATCAACTGATGAATGGACAAAGAAATTGTGGTTTATATACACAACGGAGTACTACGTGGCAATGAGAAAGAATGAAATACGGCCCTTTGTAGCAACGTGGATGGAACTGGAGAGCGTGATGCTAAGTGAAGTAAGTCCTACAGAGAAAGACAGATACCATATGTTTTCACACTTATGTGGATCGTGAGAAACTTAACAGAAGTCCATGGGGGAGGGGAGAAAAAAAAAAAAGAGGGTAGAGTGGGAGAGAGAGCCAAAGCATAAGAGACTCTTAAAAACTGAGAACAAACTGAGGGTGGATGGGGGGTGGGAGGGAGAGGAGGTAGGTGATGGGCATTGAAGAGGGCATTTTTGGGATGAGCACTGGGTGTTGTATGGAAACTAATTTGACAATAAATTTCATATAATAATAATAAAAAGACAGTTTCAAGTCCACACTAGGGGCCACTGCTCTGTGCTGTTTAGATCTCACCGGGGGAATTGTCTTGGATTCTGGTCGCTGTATTTTACTCCAGATATTGACAGAAATGGGGAGCACAAGGAATGACAGGAAAATGAAAGTTTAAACTGACGTAACCATGGTCGAGGGAACTGGGTTTATTCGTCCTGAAGGAGGATCTAATTTGGGGCTTTCAACTACAGGAAGAAACAACCGATCTTGTCAACACAGTTCCACAGGGAAGACCCGAGACGGCCGAGTCAAAGCGTGAACGGGATCCCGCCGGTCCCCACGTGGACCGCACTAACCTCTCTTCGGCGTCACGCCCGCCTCAGTGTCGCCCTGACCAGCAAGCGCGCCGCGCCCCCTTCTCAGGCAAGGCCGCGAGCGGCCTCTGCCACACCGGTCAGAAATGTCGCCCCGTGGGACTCCGCGGCCTGGGCCAGGCCAGAGTTAAACGAGTCACATCCCGAAGCTAATCGATTTAACTTGGAAAAAGGAACGGGCGTCAACGCCGACTTCACTAACGTCCTGGGACTCGAAGAGCCCCCAGACGAAGTCTTTCTGAACTCAGGGGGGCGGCCCGGGCCCAGCACTTACCGCCAGGTACTGCGGGGTGAGTCCGCCCAGGCCCGTCAGGTTCCCCCAGGTGGCAGTGTTGAGCTGTTGCATCTGCTGCGCCAGCTGCTGCTGGAGGCGCCTTTGCTCTTTGTCCTTCTGAGTGTCCGCGAACTTGACTACGATGGGTGAGGAGCAGCCCTGTGGTCAGACACAGCGGAAAGTGAAGAGGGGGTTACCGCCTGGCGGAAGCCTCTCGTGACACTCAGCACCGGGTCTAGCTTGCTCCACTATCGTGGAGCACACGGAACGGTCTGGAATGGTTTTAAAACGGTTTGATATTCCTTCTTCTTCTCTGACCAGTACCATCAACAGAAAACTCCAGATACTGTCACTGGTTTCTCTGGGGATCTGGTGGTCGGTGCAGCCATTTGCTTTCTTGCTCTGATTATTAAACTGCCTCTCCTCCTCTCTTCGTGTGTCTTCCTCCAACCTTTCCGGGACCTCCTCAGAGACAAGACACCTTATCAACGTTCTTTAATTAAGCTTCGTGCTCCGCTCGTCTGACAGACAGAGTCGTCTGTGTGTCTGCCTGTTTCCACACGTGAGCAGGGGACAAAGAAGGAGAGATGCCATAATGGGGACGAAAACGTCCCTCGCTCATGTATCTTGTTCACTCTTTCCCATTTTCAGTGATGCATTTTTGAACTCAGGAGCGCGGGGATCTTCCCGACTGGGCACTATCAGTGGGGAGAAGTGGGTTGTTTTAGGAATGTGGATGAGGGAAGGAGAGAGAGAACGCAGGCCCCGACCAACCTAATTGTGGTGTTTGCAGACGGGCCTCCCTTCCTTCTCTAACGCATCTCCTCTCTCCACCCTGCCTGGGGCTACCACAAACCACCAGCCTCAGAAGCATATTCTAGCAAAAGGAGCTGGATCTGAAATGGCAGGAGGCGCCGACTTGGCTTTTTGTCTCACTGGACATCACCATTCTAGACGCTTTTCAGTTTTCATTGCCTTTAAAAGGCAAGGAGTAGGGGCGGTGCGTGAGGGAATGGCTCAGGGTTCTAGAATAGGATGAATTCATGTCATGTTTGAAGTGGATGAGATCATTTGGGAAAATAATGGCCTCCAGCATGAAGACTTCCTTCCCAGAACACCTCTGAGACTTTGGCCACCATTCTGCAGAGACACGAGCTCCTCCCTCCCTCCCTCCCTCTCCCTCTTACCATGGCTTGCCTACACGTCTCCTCACCATTAAAGTCCTTTACACTTTGCTGAGGTAAAAAGAAATAATTCTACCCAGCTGATTAAAAAAAAAAAAAAAAAAAAACAACTTTTGTTGAAACTCAGCATGATAACAGACTTCTTCCCTCTCAGAAATTCTATATTCCTATTTACACGAGCTCTTTCCCTTTCCTTTGGGTCATTTTTCTCTCTCCTCGAAAACAAACCTGTGTGTCTTTCCCTCCCCACCCTTATCACCTTGGGTAGTTACTGGGAGTGTAGCTGTCAAGGTGGGAGGCTAGCGGGTCTGGTATTACCAAAACAATGTGAGAAAAATGAGGTGGCTGTTTCAGTGGTCAACCTCCAGCGAGCGTATCGGTCTTCAGCTCTTGAGCCACGGTCACAGGATACAATGTTAAATGTCAACCACACAAAAATAATATTTCCACCCTTAAAAAAAATCTATACTTCATTTTTCTTCTTCTGCTCCATATTTCAGTACTTCCACTTTAAAGTGAGCAAAATACTCTGAAGATGGAGATTATACAGAGGGAGGGTTTTGTATGGAAAGGGTTGTTACTGCTGTATCAAATTTGTTCCATAACAAATGACAGCATCTCCTCCTAACAGTACATTTACTGTTGTGTTTTTCTTCCTTAAATACAAAAAAAAAAAAAAAAAAAATTATATAAAAGCAAAAAATTAGGCCCAAAAGAACTTGTTTAAGCCATAAAAAGGAAAAATGGGCTGGGCATAGATCGGAGGAAAGTGGAAAAATAGAAGGTACGATATAAAAATTAATTATTCTTAAGAACGTGTTCGTTTAAACCTTAACATTCAGATCATTTTGAATTCAGATTTCTTAGATCACACATCTTGGTTAAAGATGTGAGCCAGAGTCCTGAAAATAACAAAATTAGTTAAAAAAAAAACAAGCCAAACCAAAAAAACCCCTGATGAACTTCAGTTGGACAACTATAACGTGACTGCATAATATATAATCTTCGATTTCAGTATTTTTCAATTCAACGAGACATTGAAATGTCTGAGGCCCCTCTGTTTGAGCATGGGTGTTCAGAACGAAAAACAAATGTACCACATTTGATTTTAAATTGTAATAGAGACGTTAATAACCAAAGGATCAAGGATTTCTTAGAATACGCCCCATTCTCCATAGCAGATTCTTTTCATTCTGAGCCTATTCTTCCTTAGTTCGGGTTCATACCCAGGTCTGAGCTACGTTCCCGAACTTTCTCCCTGTAGGAACACAGGAGAACACAGACCAGCATCCTCTGTAGCTGTACTCAGGGGCCCAGATGAAGGCGCTTGGGTTAGAGCTGAAAGAATGCAGGTTAAAAAATCATCTAAGGTACAAATCACTAAGTTACAGGAAATAAAATAATTATGAATGAAGCACATGTATGGAAGATAATAAATACAGGTGAAGACTTTTTTTTTTCCCTAATGGTACTTTCATTTTTCTCTCCAAACTGAAATGTATCAGTTTCTCTCTGAAATGGATTCAGACTGATCCCCAATAATGGAACAGCCGAAGAGAAAGTGGGGGACAAACACAGCATCGACCTGTGACTGCGTGTCGTACAAGACTGCATCCCTAGGAATTTCAAAGTCCTGCTATTTATCTCCTATTGTGGCCGATTTTCACCTGAGCTTGCCTTCAGGTAGGGGGGTGTGAGTATCTTAAAAATGCATTGCACTGAAAGGAAAACACAGTGATTATATAAAATATGTTAGGAATATCAAAGTCAAAATGAAGCTCGAAAAAGACAATAGGCTTTGCAATGCTGATATCAAAACTCAGAAAAGTACAGTGAACACTTAATGACAAGGCCATGCACACTCTTGCCCCCCTTGTCCACCCACCTTTCGGCTCACTATAAAAAAAGTTGCCCACAAAACATGACGCAGAATGATCACTTAGCTCCCAGCATGCTTTGGGAGATGCAGCATTGCAAAAAAACGAACAAAACAAACAAATAAAAAATAACCCCTCCCCCAAAAATGGAGGTAAAAAAGAAGCGCAAACAATCCATAAAGAAATTTTTGCACATTAAATCAAATCGAAAATATTCTGCTTTTCGGAAGATGAAAACGTAACTTCAGGTAACGCCACAGGGCCACCTCTGGAACAGATCACCCATACACAGAGGCACGGTATACAAGTACGGCAGAACATGCATTCCCAAATGGTTCTATCAGACAATACCGAGTAAGTAACAGCATATCACTCTTGGAATGCTTTTGTGCAAAGTTCTGAAAGGCCAGACTCAAATCACAGGCTAGACAGAGCCGTCTCTCTACGTTTGTGGGTGAACACCCGCATCAGCGTATTTATCTTCCCCCAAAGCCACTATCTCTCATTAGGAAACCAAATTTGAGCCTTTATGTTTCTTTTACTGCACATTTTTTAGTAAAAAGACAAATCTCGTTTTTCAAGGAATTCTCAAACGTTAATATTTTCACTGGTTAAACAATGTAGGAGAAGTATTAATTTTCTCCCAACATTCTTGATGCAAAAGCACAATTCTGTTGGACTGAAGAGAACTTGACTCCATATTTAAAAAAAGAAAAAAGAAAAAAAAAGAGAGAGAGGGAAAAAAAAAAGAAAAAAAAAAAAAGAACCCTGTGATGGACACAGGGCAGGCTGCAATTTGGAGTGAGGGCTGTTAAGGTTTACTCCATACCAACCCTGGACCAGGAACAGATTCGATCCTTTAGAGATCGAGAACGATTCTTGGTTTAAATTGCATCGTGACACTACGTTGCAGGGCCTGGGCCACTGCAATAAAAGGCTCAAAAAACAATGTACAGCAAGTGGAAGGTTTTACTAAATGCATTTCAAGTCATTAGGGGAAAAATTGAGAGAGAGAGAGAAGAGAGTGAGAGAGGATGAGAGAGAGCGAGAGACAGCGAGAGAGAGCGAGAGAGAGAGAGAGGATGAATATGAATGAATGAAGAGATAGTGCAAGTGTCAATCCGTGATTGTCACGTGAACAATCCGCGCAGGAGAGAGCTGCTTTATCATTCCCCATCATTTGCACAAAGAAAACAAAGAAAGGGCAGATGATACAGTACCTCCATGGTCTGAGACTGATGCATGGCTTTGATTGCATTCTGTGCCATTGCCCTTGTAGAAAATGTGACAAACGCACAGCCTGTGGGGAACAAGGGGACAGGGAGCAGGAAAGACAAAAAACAACAAGACAAAAGGGTTGGACGCTTGTTAAACCAACACAGTCTACGAGAACTGCCACAGGACGACACTGTTCTCAGTAGTACATAAAAATCAACAACTTCTCTCTTGGCTTTATCTTAGTTGGCTTTTTACTCACAGTGCGGACTTGCTAATCTGACCGAAGCAGAAAGATTTATTTATTGACTAGTTTCTTTTTTAAAATGGAGATGAGGGGAAAGTAGTTAGGTACTTTTATTTTTCCTTTTTTTCTTTCTTTCTTTCCTTTTTTTTTTTTTTTTTTAGCCACGGGGGGTGGGGGGGGGGTTGAAATTAGCAAGATCTAGTTTGCATTTCTAAAATAAAAAGTTGCTATTTTACATTTTCTCCTTGGCTGATTATCTTTACTTAGGGCATCCACACATTTGGGCTTTGGATTTCAAATTTTAGCATTGATTTTTAAGCAGCAAATAATAAAATCCTCACACCAAGGGCAAATTAGCAAATAAATTCCAAGAGCTCGAAATGTGAGCAAATAAATAGATCTAATCTCTTCTGGGTTGTTAAAACATATATATGTATACATATACATTGATGCTATTTAAATGCAAAGAAATACACCACATCCTGCACAAACTTGTAATTATTGATTACGAACAAAAACAAATGCTCTATTACTCTGAGTGTATTCAACAGTGCATATAAGGCAAACCTTTATCTGCATTGGGTTTCTGAGTTGTATAAAATCTTTATGACTTTTCCAAGTTGTGATTTCAGAGATGCATCAGAGATCTGGCCTAACGTCTCACGTACACAAGACAATGTACAGTTCTCTGAATGCTTCCTGGGAGACCCATTCAACTTTCCGTGGCTCTTTATTTCTCATGCTGGAAAATAACCAGAATCTATATTGCCTGCTCCTTGTACAAGTGCTGGCCACCATGCAGGTCACTGCTCCAACTACATGGCTCATTGCCCTTTTCACCAATAAAAACACGGCCTTCTGAAATTTACATTTTATTCATCATGCACCCTTGGGCTTCTTCGAGAAAAAGACTGTGAAATTAATGCAGATTCAGGCTGATTTTATAATAATAGCACAGCACACTAAAAGCTTAGCTAAAGCAGTGCAGACTTATTTCACTTATGATCTCTAATGACTTTAAAAGTGCATTGATTTTCAGCTTCTTTAGCTTTGCACAGTTTGAACTTAGGTATCAGAGAATAATTTAGTGTTCCACTCAATTTCTTCAAAACATTATTATTATTACTACTTAAAACATTTCCAAATGAGGCAGATCTAAACACTGAGTGGCTGAAGCCTGTTGTCATTTCGGAGTGAATGTGCGGGAAGTGGGATTCTGGCTCTTGCCCTGTGGCCAGTAAGCCAAATAGGTTGTTCCGCATCCAAACAGCCAGCGGACTGTTTGGTTTATGTAGGTCAATTTCTGAGCCATCAAATAGATTTTCTTCGTTTGCTCTGCATGTGTACCTGGTGAGATTATCAAGTCAATACTGCATTAGCACCTTTTAATCAAACAGCAATAAGAGAAAGCAACACCTGTCCATTTTCCCCAAAGCACAAAAACATCCAGTCATGAAAATAAGTCAATGCATTTTTTTTTTCGCATCATGCTATAATTTTTAATACAACAAAACTCTTAGTACATGGGAGATTCATCTCTCATTCACCTCCCGGTCCAGCTGGCCTTATGAAGCCTGAAGTCTAGCTTGCTATGAATGCCGAGCTGTTTCATGTACTTCTCTGACATTATAGCAGCTAGTGAAACTCACTACTGAAGCACACTGTCTGCACCTCCACTGGCTGTAGCTTCTGTCATCAGTAAAGCTATCTGGAGCCTTCTCTAAGGCGTCTAGAAGATGTGGGTAAGAGTGTGGGACATAGGATACCACCTCTACTTGGCTTCTGTATTCCAACTCAGCTCTACAATTAGCCCCAAATTTACCATCCACCTCAAAGTAATACCCTTTTTCAAGAACATTGTGAATATCACCGACATCATTAACAGAAAGAAGTAACACTAAGAATTTTCTTTTTCCATTTCTTGAGACTACAATGGGGGCAAATGCAATTAATCTAATGGAGAGATCTTGGACATCGTGTGAAGCCTGGGCTAACTCTGCCTTTAACAGTCATGGAGATTGTGTCATTCACTTCGTTTGCTCTTATTATCCAGGAACATGTGCCAAACTGACAGTTTCCAAATGGAGGTTAAGAATGCATAAAAAAAAAAAAACACATGTAAAATGTCAACAGAAATCAATAAGGCACAGTTGATGCATTTACCACAATTTCAGAACAAGTAGAACTTTTGAAAGTAACTTAGTGAGAAAGAAATAGCAATTAGCTGGTCTCAGAAGGATTAGCAATAGAACGATAAAATTCCATCTCTCTAAACTCGAACCGTTGCTCTTTCCTTTCTGAAACCTGCAATTAAAAGCTCGACTGATGCTTCTAATTATACAACCCTTACTGCATCCAGAAAAATGATCTGACAAATCTGATGACTTCTTTAACCTTTTTACTCTATTGGCAGTGGTGCAGTAAGAGAGAACCCATCTCCTCAGGGGCTCTGTCAACTTTGGTACCGTGTGCTGTGTTCAATTACTTAGGAGAGACAATTACTGTCGTTTATAAAGTGAGAGCACATGTCGAAAATTCCCCTCTCTATGCCATTCTGGATGAAGTTCCACAAGTTCAGGACTGCATGTTTCATGGTTTGGTAGCTTGTGAACCTTTGTGGCTTCTGTTAAAACAGGAGGCTGTATTAGTCCTATGGCTGGATTTTAATTTTTCTTTTCTACGTGGCTTTAGGATTAGGCCTCAGATCCGCAGCTTTTCAAGAATATAGGGTCATATAAGCTCCTTGCATCAAGACTGGCTGCTAGCTTCTTCTACAAGCCCAAGGACTGGCTTTCCACTGGACAAAAGTAACTTAGGTCAACTGGCCCCTTTTTATGAAAAACAAGATTTTGGGTACAATGGAGCCCACTGGGTCTTGACAGAATTAACTGCTCTGACCTTACAGGGCCAGCCCTCCTCTGTTCTAGATTACTGGGTGTACTGTCTCAGTAGTAAGTTCTCTGGCTACTGACCAAAATGCAGGAAACACTACAACAGAGAAAAAGACACAGGTACCAAGGAAATGAAGGGTTTTTGTTGTTGTTAGGTAAGATAGCCTGTATATTATGGTCTTAAAGCCTCTCCAAAAACTTAATAGCGGGGGGGGGGGGGGGGGGGAAGAAAAATTCCCTCCTTAAATGAGGCCAACCTGTAATTTACCTTACAATTATTTATGCTCTCCACTTTCAGAATGTCACAGATTGCTAACAGAAATGAAAGGAGCTGAACTCCTCCCTGTTCGGTGAGGTTTTGCCTTCTTGCTGCTAAAACAGATAAATGATTGACTGGGGAAAGGTTTCTCCAAGTAATTTCCTCCTACAGACAGGATCTAAGGAAATCACGTGGCCCTGTCACAGAGAAGATTCTGGAACACATCTATTACACTTGTCATCTCAACTGAAAGGCTGTCTTCACTCAGGTGTTCTACCTTTTCTCTCAGCTGCAAGAGAATTTTGAGAGAACTTGATGAATTCTTGGTCTGCAGAGAGAGAGAGAGAACGGGCACTTTTAAGGCACATACAATGCCAGGGCCTCCTGCTTTTCTGCTGCTTCTTTGCAAGAGAAGCAGCAGCCTGCTATGTTTCAACTGAGGGAAGCATAATTTAAAATAACTTGTGCAGCATGAAGGAGCTTTCAGCCTATGGAAAACTTGTTTATAAATTCCCAAAGAAAGTTCTCAATGCAGCCAATTTTCCTTGCTGTATCTTTTTAGCAGTGGCACGATTTATTAAAACATACGCTACCAGTATAATAAGAGAGCATCAAAACTAACACTCCAATGCACTGTCCCTGATGTTGGGTTAGTTTATTTAAAATTGGCACGGAGAGATCACTCGTTTATGGCACCTGAGGCTGAGGGCAGATTAGGACTTAAGAGTTTACAAAGTTTCACCCCTGAGATGAGATTTGAAGACTGTATTCAGAATAAGATGACAGAATGCAGTTAATACCCCAGGGGCATTTGATACGAGTTTCCACATATGTGTAGATACTACTTTGTGGGCAAGCCTACAACGCCGTGATCAAAACGGAGTCTGCTCTGTGTACATGTTTTTAAAGTCAAAAGCCCTATCCTAATATTCTGATCAGATATAACAGAAACAAATGAGGATTTAATGGCTACAACCAGTCTGTGCTCGCCAACATCCCCGAAAATATTGCCAATTCATTTGTCAAGGGTTTTGGCAGGAGAATGTTGGAACACCATAAACACAGCTGGAATATTCTTAAACAAGCAGAAAGTTACCTTACATGGCAGTGAAGATTTGACTATACTTTATGGGAAAGAAAAATGAAATCAACTCTTTCATTGTCTCCGAGTTACAGATAATCGTTGCCATGGTGCAGAAAACCCTGTAGACTGTACCCAAATAGTCCATTCTGACTGTGGGATTATGGGTAAGTGAGAACATGTGTATTTTAGGAAATCAACATGCTGAGGGGACGCTGGCAACTAACTGCACTGGCTTGGATGACGTGAGCTTTGCTTCTGAGAGCAAACATCCCATGTGACTTCCCATGCGTGGACTCTGTGGCCTCCTGCTCCCTTTCTCAAACAAGGTTCATACGGCAAGCCTGGGGGTTGGCCTGCCACTGCAGAGGATCAGAGTGTTGTGAAGGGGCCTGAACGCGGCCCAAACCAGGTTTTCTAAATTAGAAGAGATGGCAGAACGGGTCACTGCCCCCCAAAAGGGGAAAATGCACACTTAGATGTGGGCATACTGTGTCAAGAGAGTCAGACTCCTGACATCTGCTGAGTGCTGGTCTCAGTGTGCCTGGCAGATGATGGCTGCGGTCCGTGGACAGTCATGACAATTCCTGGGGGGGGGGGGGAGAGGGGGGGGACATGGCACAAATCTGGACGCTGGGGAGTACTGATGGGCCTCTGTAAATAGCCCTTCTTGCCAACATGGAGATGAGGAGTTTTGTTTTAAAGATGGTGATTCTAAGTATAGCAGAGCCGTGGGTCCTAGCAACCTGCTACTCCGAATCAGTGGGGCGGAGAAGCTTCCACTTCATAGCCTGCGGGGAGGGGCAGAAACTACTGAAGTAGCAGAGAAGAGATGACAGGAGACACCCGCAGGGGAGCTAGCGCCACTCACTAACTGCCTCTCTTGTCTGCGTTCCCGTAGCCGAACTGGGCAAGGGCAAAGGCAAAGCCAGAGAGGTGAACCACTTTTCTGTCCCTCTCCCTGATGATCGGATGGTTTGATTTGAAAACTTTTTTACTGACTAGTTCAATACTCGGTTTAGTATTAGAAGGTGCTTTTCAGAGCAGCCAAGCTTTCCCTTTCACTTATTTATGTATTTATTTACATCTTCAATGGCCGAGCCGGCAACAGGCCTTGAGAACAGAAACGCTGAGCACCCTTTCTCTGCAGAGCCACTAACGGGAGACACTTATTAACATTTGATTGAAAACTGCAATTCTTTAATGAAAGCAAAATAGTAGCACGAAAGAGAATTGTTCTTTTAACAAATACACTGATTCAGGAGCAGTCCCCTGTACCCAGGAGTCCCCGGGTCTCGCTAATTGAAAAACCTACCACTGTCTGCCTTTGTATTTCAGAACAAACGGTTATAAATGAGTATTTTCCTTTTTGCCACAGGGAATCCTCATCAGTTCACCAGAAATTACTTTTCTGTTAAGAAGAAGAAGGAAAAGAAGAAGAAAAAGGGCAGGGAGGAGCATCTGACTCTTCACACCGGGCTGGCATCCGCATAAAATACGGATGAGGCTGCTCCCATAACTTGTCTTAGAAATCAGCTGCTCCGGGTTTCCAGTGCTGGCTCATCAACCACACGGCAGACCAGATGAGCCAAGCGCTCTTGTCGAGTGCTGCGTCCTGCTCTTTCCTGCGAAAGCTGGGGCTGCTTTAAAATCTTATCTGCAGAAATCCCTCCCGGACGCTGAAGGAGCTCTACACACCTCAGGCACGGCGCTCTTCATTACGGTCTGCGCTGGCCGGACCGAGAGAGTGCGTAGCGCGCCCCCTCCGGCAGAGGGAGAGCAGCGGTCAGGGTGTCGCTAGGCCCTGGGGATCGTCCTCTTATACAGGACATCTGCCACACCGGGGAGCTAGCGACGCCCGAGGAGGTGAGCGGGGCCCGTGTTGTGACTGCTGCCATCTGCAAAGGGGTAGACTAAGGGGCGCAGACAGGGAAACGAACGGACTCTGGTTACAGTTCATGTCAGAAGTCCTGGGACTGGACCTCGGGGGTCACTGACCTCTAAGCCACGATAAATGTCACTGGGGTTTCCTCAGGGGCCTGCCTTTCTGTTCCTTCCCCGCGCTGCATGCCTCGGTGCATGAAAAGCTGCCAACATGGAAGTGTGACGGTGAATAAGAACAGGCGGGGACGGTGGTTCTGACTGCTACAAGGGCAGCGGGAAAGGACCACGAAAATGCAATCTCGCGTTGTCTCCCTACTTTATTCTGTCTAGCCACACCGCCGGTCCCCGGGGCCTCTCCCCCCCGGCTGGCCCGCCTGAGTGGGCACGAATCTATCACGACTGCGGCACAATCAGATGATCCGACGTGATTGGAAGCTCTCACGGGGTCCACGTGCTGTGGTGGCACAGAGGGCCCCGGGACCGAGGTCCCCCCGTGTCCCGCTGGCACGGGGCGCGGCTGTGGGTGCCGCCGGCGACAGCGTGGGTGCTATGCTGTGGCTCAGCCCCGGGCACCGCATCTGTGTGGGTCCTGTTCAGCTTTCAGAGCGGCACGCGTTTTCCGTGCGGCGAGTGACAACCTTCGGAGCGATCAGGGAACGCTCCGGCCGTCATTCCCAAGCCACCTTCGGAGGAAAGTACAGGGACCGCAGGCTCGTGGCTTCCTCCTCCTGTCCCCCTAGACTACCTCCTTGTGGGGCTCTGGAGGTGGACGTGGGTGGAAAACTCCGGTTCTCTGCGCCTGCGGTTCCCGCAGCTGACACCGGGAAGTGTCACGTCTCTAAGTCAAAAGAACCAATGTTCTTCCTCACATGGTGCTGAATTTAGCTAAAATGAGGGAGATGGGTGGAAATTAGTGCTTTGGGACTCAAGGGCCAACCTTTGCTTTCGGCATGTGGTTCGAGATGGCAGTGCTGTCCCAGAACCTGAGACCAGGAATGAAAAGAAGTTTCTAATTAGCCCCACGGAAACTGTATCGATAAGCACATTAAGAGAATGAAATGCTCTTTGTACTGCAAACATACGGAGCTCTTAGAAGCACTGGAGGATATGTTTTACAGATACACTCTGACTCAGGCCTCCTGGGCTGTCTCGGGAAACACGGTCAGATGAGGGTGAATGCTGGAGCGCTTGCGAGCGGTGGAGGGAAGGGCCTGTGTGGCGCTGTCCAAGGGGAGGCAAACATGGAAAGAAAACAGTTAGCTCCAGCTGCCGTGGATGGCTGCTGGCAAAAATACTGGTTTTCATCAATGCTCGAAGCCACAGCGGCCGGTTCCGTCATGGTGACAAAGAGGAACCTGCCATCTCCGGGACCGCGTCATCTCTGCCACTTCATGGACTTCCTGCGCTCAGGCCTCCAGGAGTTCTGCTCTTTGAAATCAAAGCCTGAGACCCCAGGACAGGCCCAGTTATTCTGAGTCCCTACCTGCTCTGCGCTACAGGGAACCACTGACGTTTGTCCTCGGTTTCTATCGCCATCAAGCGGCCTGTCCCCTCCCCTTTTCTCTCGGGCATGGGCAGAAAGCTGGAGACTCAGATGAAAACAACAAATATTCTCTCTCCTCCTCCCCATCTCTCCCTCACCCGCCAACATCTACTTCAGTGTGAGATGGAAAGGGATGTGAACGACAGGACAGCCTGTCGGCCTCCGGGCTGGCCGGGACAGCCTGAGCTAATAAGTTGGCATCGAGACCTTGTCGACCTGAGAAATACAAGGTGATCACTTCGACTACGGTGAAAAGTTCAGGTTGGACAACTTGATCACACGGGACACATTACAGGGTGACCTCTTGCTGTGTGCGGTGGCTGCATCTACCTTGATGGTGACACAGAGTTCCAATTAGCACTTGAGGGAAGAGACTTTGCAGACAGCACACTCACCTCGACTCAGCCCGTCGGGTCCCCGGAGAATCCGGCATTCTTCTATCTGGCCAAATGGAGAAAACATCACCCTGATATCATTCTCATTACATTTCTTCGAAACCATTCCTATGAACAATTTTCGGTCTTCCACGGCTAGGAGATAAAAATAATGAATGAGCAAAGGCCATTTTATCCCGTTTCTTGTAATCACGGCTTCACTACCACATCAAACCGGGTCCCAGCCGTGTGAGACCCAGCGTGGGCCGAAGGCCAGCTCTTTCTACTTCCAGGCTGCCTTCCCTTCTCCACTGCCCCCCTCCCCGTCCTGCCTCTACTCTCCCTTCCTGAACACTGCCTCTTTCTGGGGCTTGTTCTTACCAACACGACATCTTCAGAGGACATGGAACACCGTGAGGTCCTCTCTTCCCAACCCTATTTGGAAACTCGGTTTTCCCTAATTTGTTCAAGCTCCGTGGAGTTGCTAAAATGCTACCGTTCCATAGAGATACTTTAGAATAGAGGTTAAAAACATTTTTTTTTTTTTTTGTAGATATTCTTTTAACTTGAAGAATGGCAGAGAAAGAAAAAGGCCAGGGAAAGAAAGGAACAGAGGGAGTGGGATAGGAAACAGAACTTTTACTAAAGCATTCAGTGATGAAAACCTTCTCCCCCAACTTCAAATAGCTTTGGATCCATGGATCCAGACAGTAAGAAGAGATAAGAGAGATGCTCATCTCTCCGGAGAGCCAGTAAAGACCTTCCGTGGCTGGCTGTCTGTCCGTCGCACTGGCTGTGCAGCTCTAAGCAGGACAACAGGGTTTGCAAGTGAAGAGGACGGCAATTCCAAGGAAAGAACGGGACTGGGGCTGCCTGAGGATTGCACCAGGATGACCCCATCGGGAACCCATAACCAAAAAGAACAAGGAGGGAATAATACTGTTCTACACACCCAGAGGCAGGACTCTTGATGAGCAAGAATACATTTTGGGTATCATGACAACAAGAAACCAACTGCATCCTGGAACCTGCCGGGAGGTACAGACTAGGAAGGTTTACCTCTGATGACCTGCGAGATTTTCCTCAAAATCTACAAGCTTGTGCTCAGGAGAACTGGCCTACGTTTAGCCTCAAAGGCACAATTATAACCGATGAAAGAGAAAAAACCAAAAACCAAAAACCAAAAACCAAACCTTCCCCTGCCTCCATTTTACAATGAAAACAAAACAAAACAAAAAACCCACCCTACACGCCCATGGGGAGTTTTATTTCCCATGTTGCATTTTAACCCATTTCTTGAAATGTAAAGGAGAGACAGCCAGCTGCACCAGCACCTGAGAGGCAGTCCTGGCTTCGGGAGGGGCCCTGCCTCCATCCCTGTGTAGGAACCCTTGCTGTCGTAGCTGTACCATAACCTCATCGCTGCCATCTAACTGGCTTTTATCTCTCGGTTATTCTTTCCCTGGAGAGTCAGTGTCTCGTTTCCACTTAACCGACAAGACTGTGTTATAGAATTTCCAGGAACAGGTGCTTTGGGTGCCTGAGGCAAGCCGGCCCGGGGCGCCCGGGGAGCTGGGAGAGAGCCGCTGGTGATGCTGGGGCATCATGACACAGGGAGGTTTGCTCTGGAGCAGAGAGCCTGGGAGGACCCGCCAGGAAGGGAACCCTCCATCTTGGAGGTCCGCTGCAGTAGCTAAAGCCACGTGAGCACCTGGAACCTGGCTAGCGTGACTGAGGAACTGAACTGTTACTGTGACTTCATTTTAATCTAATTTTAAAAAGCCACATGTGACACTCTATTGGATGGAGCAGCTCCCAGGGGCCTCAGTGAGGCAGCTAAATGCTCTCCCCACAGAGCCCCAGACCGGAAGGAAGGCACAAAAGACGTGGTTCTCGTTGGCTCTGAAGCGGGGCGGTGAAGGAACTTGCCCGGGGCCGCACCTGATGCCCTACTCCCAGCCCTTCCCTACCAGAGCAGAGGAGGGTGAGGTGGCCTCCAGAGGAGCGTGGGGCGGGGGCGGGAGACTTGCCTGGTCCCAGCGCTGCCGTCACGCTGATGTGTGACCTTGGCGAGTGAGTGAGTGGACTTCTGTGGACCTCAGTCTTGTCACCCACAGAATGAGGTTTAAATTCTTCTCTTTCCTCGCTGTCTCTCCTCGGTAACAGAGAGAAGGCGGCCCAGCTGCATGTTTGGGGCAGGAGAACGCCAGAGCCCAGGATCCCACCTGGAAAACAAGGGCTCCGAGGGATGCCAGCGGAGACCACGATGCCACAGGACTGTGAGCTGCGGAGCGTGCGCCAAGAGCTCGAGAAAGGTTTGACGGGCAGAGAACGTGGCATTTAAGGTGGACTTTAAAGAGCTTGGGGAGAGCCTGGCGGAAGGATGGGGGCAGCAATTCTGGCGGCTTCTGCAGGGTGGCTCAAGGTATGAGGGAAGGAAAACTCGGTCCACGGCCGCTGCCTGCGTTCAGCCTCAGCAAGGTGGACGTGAGCAATGGCGTCTCTGACTTCCCTCCTGCAGATGAACGATTTCACGCCTCAGAAGCTCTTCTCTCTCCCGTCGGAGCAGGTGAGCCAACAGTGCGGTACTGGGAAGCGGTGCAAGTGAGTTAAGCATCCGTGCTCACCAACACCAGGGTGACCAGGAGTACACGGTGGCCCCAAGGGAACGAGGCATCCCCGCGATGGGCAGGACCGGACTGAAGCCTGGCAGAGCAGGCAGTGGGAAACTCTTCCAGTCGCAGCCTTAACCTCCCCCCCCCCACCCCGGCCATCTCTGGGACTCCTACTTGAGGAAGCTATGGCTGATAGCTTCTTGAGAGTTAAAAAAAAAAAAAAAAAAAAAAAAAACAAACTCAAAAAACAAATCCTGTTGAATTTCTTATCCTTTAGTTCTTTCCAACAAAAGCCAATGACAAATCCCCAGTGAGTCCCTGGTTTCACTGGTAAACCTATCACGGTGGTACGCAGCTGAAGCATGTTGCCGGTTTTGAGCTTCGGGGTGATGCCGGAGCAGACTAAATGGGCAACTCGTGACTAAGCTAAAAAATAATTTTTAACCCAAGATGAAGAGTACGAACTGCTGGAAATCACCAGTAAACAAGCCCCGGCTTCCCAGGCATCACGACGGGCCAAATCTGGGCAGGGTGAAGGAGGCGAACTCTTCGTCCGGTAACAAGCAGCCGCTGAGGAAATAAAGTGGAAACCTACACGATCCACAGGCTTTCCAAAAAGCAGATTTCCTCCTGCGCATGCGCCGCGTCAGAGAAGCCGGATGTTAGCGGAAGTCCTCTGTGTTAGCGGAAGTCCTCTGTGGTTTTTAGCAGAGGGCTCCCTGTGCTTTAGTGGCGAATGGGGATAACTACCCAGTGCCAGCTTTAACCTCCTTCAAGTTTTCCCAGTGGAAATTTATTTGTAAGACTCATTCTTGGGATTCCCACTCAGAGGACCCCTAAACAGCCCTGTCACCATTTTACATAAACATAATTATCTTGCCATTTCACTTAACTTTTTTCATCAATTTCTGATGAATTTCTTGGTGGGGCTTTTCGTCAGTACTCCTAGGCAGTCAGTGTCTGTGTTCTATCCCCGGGAATGCAGATTGCTGAAATATACCTACTGTGTTTATAGCATTGTGTTAAGTGCCTTACGGAAATTAAAAAAAAAAAAGGAAAAGAATGAAAAGGAAAGGTCTCTGCCTTCCAGGAGGAAAGTCTACTTTCCTTCAGGATAACCCATGAATGAGTAAAGGCAGATACTTTGTGTAGAGAACTCTGTGCAGGTGTGGGGTAAGTGCCATCACTAACAACCACAGAGCCGAAAAGGTGTTCCATACCGGCAACCATTGCAAGTTCTCCTCCGGCGGTAGGAGAGAGGGTTAATATTTTAAGTTTTTAAGGGGGGATTTTTCAGTTTAGGGAATAGGAACTTTCATTAAAAAAAAAAATCCCTAATTGTAAGTCTGCGCTAACACCCCGGTGTATAATCTGTCAAAGTCACACCTGGATTCAGGGCGGCCTGAATTAATTAACAACTTTTCAATGTGTTAGTGCTAACATATGGCATTTAATTACTGCCTCCAAATCCGTGAGTCTCTCTGCTTTGAATTTCAAAATTATTTCTTCCTCTTCCAGTGAGTCAGAAAGTGACCGGATGGGAACACCCTGTGAATCCCATTTTCACTGGAGGCTGGCAGGCCTGCGCCTCCCAGACAACATTTAGTTATCTTGACCCTGCGAGCTCTGAACTTGACACAGGGACACCAGGGGTTTTCGGAGGCCTTGAGAAAAGAGAAAGGGCTGACGTGGCATTTCTGGATGTGAGGTTTAAGGACCCCTGACAAGTTGGGAGGTTGGAGTTAAGGTTAAAGCAGAATAAATTTATGCTCTGTCCACGGAGTGAAAAAAGAAAGAAACAAAACAAAACAAACCCCTCTCAACCAGGAGCATGACAGAAGAGTGAACGCTGGTTGGTCGCTGAGACCCCCAGCACAGAACCAAAGGCAACCTCTCTGCTTTTCTTAGCACTTCCAGCTACACAAACTTCAGACCTCGCAACTGCACTTACTTTTGAATTGTGCGCAGCTGCTACCTTTTTCCGCATCGCAAAGAGAGCTGGAAAAGCAGCCCTCTCAAGGTAGACAGAATGAAAGACTGTTAAGTAACTGTGTTTGTGCCAGGGTAAGCTGTGACCTGGAATCCACACCTCCTCAAGCCTCTTCCCCTGCCGTGACTCAACCGGATGCAATGGAGAAACAAGACAACTTGGATTCTGTGGAAATCTGGGTGTTTGTTCAACGCGTGTGTTCTTCTTAAAGGCCCCAATATTTTACTGCTGATCTGGAATGGATTTTTTTTTTTTTTTTTTTTTTTTTGGACACCTGGCACAGTTAGAAACACCAGGGCAGAAGTATAATGCTGTGAGTTTGCAGAAATGTGCTAGAGGCTGCAGCTTAAATCAGAGCCAATTAAGAGGGCATGCTATAGGAAGCCTGGAGATTTGGAAAGCCCGTTCGTTCGGCAAAATACCGAAGGGCAGGGCAGATCTATGAGCAGCCTAACATTTCTGGGCTCACCATGGCAGTTCCCTTTGTCAGAATCTCTAGATGGACAAAGGCTTCAAAGAGTGATTGCTTTCTGGAATTCATTTGTCCATCACTAATTAATCTGTGATTAGCAGCCCTTTCTTGCTGAGCAAATACAAAGTTTCCGAAAGCCGAACATACTGATAATGAAGACGGTAACTGTCTAACTGTGATGAGTCCTTTGTGCAATCCATAAATGTCAGCAAACTCAATAAAGGTGCAATTAGACCTCGTTATTCTTCTTTCACAACTACTGAGAGCATCTGAGCCAAAGAAATCTTTGTGCTCTACGAGCTTTGGAAACTATGCTTACCTGTCAAAACTGCCATGTGCAATCAGAAAGGGCTTGTGGCTTTTATCACTTGTTTTCGAAAATGATACATTTCTCCTGACTCCTCAATCAGGTCCAAGGAGAACCCGGAGGCCGGTTCAGTCTATGCAAGGTGAGGCACAGACTTTGCACCTCCATAAAGACACATGATTTAAAAGGAGCTGCTTCAGTCCACTTATATTTTTTGACTTCTTTTTCTGAGAACTCAGAAAATGAAGGTCAATCTACAAAGCAAAGGAGGAGCTGGCCCAACGAGAAGGTATGTGGGAGTGAATTTTCCCTTGTGTATACAGATCTGTGCTTTGGTATGAAAACCCAAGGCTGGAAGTGCCGGCCTCTGCTGCTCAGAACGCACTAAACCGGCTGCCTCGGGAGGCCACAAATGCGCCGACGACAGAGTGAATACCTTGGCAGGTATTATGCTAAGTTCTTTGTAGATGTTAACTTATGTGCTCCTTGAACAACCCTGTAAGGTGGGCCATACAGGAAGTGTTCAGACTGCAGACCACGGTAGCCTCCTCTTAGAGCTGGAGATACGGGGGACGGCTGAGGTCATGGGACATGCCCACGGACACAGCTAATGTATGCAGGGTCAGGGGTCAAGTCTGGACTCCCCCAGGGAGCGTTTAACTGCCACCCTGAGTTGCTTCTTGGACAATGGCATTTTTAGGGATGCTCTCATCTTAGTAAAACGGTGTCTAATCCTGCTTGGCACCTGAGATTGTGCCCTGCTGGGCTCGCCAATGGCACATCCACTCTGTTGCTGTGGTTCTAGACCCAGAGCAAAGATCACCCTCAGTGTCCGGAGCTGCCACTGGAAACAAGGGCGACCAACACTCTGGAGACCTCCAGGTGGCCAGCCTACAGGATGGGTTCTCTAAGTCAGGTCTGTGCCCACACAGCAGCAAATGCTAAAGAAGAAACCCTTTCGTGGTCCCACTACTTGGGTATTTCAGGTCAAGTATTTCCAGTTCAATTCTCCAATTCATCTTGTTTTAACAACCGCGACTTAAGGTTCAGAAATAAGACAAACGTTCCTCCGTGGAGCCTTGTCCTGACACAGTTGAGAATTAGGAGTCCAAAGGAAAGAGAGCATCTCTCGGTGGCCAGAAGCTCCAAGATTACCTTCACGGGCAGCGTTCATCCAAAATACATGAGTCCTCTCTCCACGAGGAATAGAACAGACCAGACTGTAAGTGGGTACTTCTGGAGCAAAAAGGCTCAGGAACCGGCATGGGTACCTGGCCTTCTTCCTGTAGACACTCTCAGTGCAGAGCTCTCTGAGGCCGTGGAAAAATCTGGGTCATAACGATAGTCTGCATTTTATAGAAGTGGTGCTCTATCCTTTGCAAAGCACTGTTATGAAGATCCTATATGAATCTAAAAAAAAAAAAAAAAAAAAAAAAAAAAGCCAACCTCCACGAGGCAGCTACATTTATTCCCATTTCATGAACGAGGAGATTAAAGTTCGGTCTTTAAGTGACCACCGGATCAGCAGACTGAAGGTTGGGAAGTTCCAAGGGTCAGGTCAGTGTCTCCGTAGCCGTCGTCTTCAGATTCACTGCGGCAGCCCCAGCCCCTGGCAACGTGCCTGGTGCACAGCGGTCACCAATGAGTAACTGCTGAATACAGGACCCAAGAGACTTGCCCGAGGTCCCGGGGGACTTCAGACCCTCTGACGCTGGATGCCGTGTTCGTGGTTAAGGTAGTAGGGGTAGGGGATGGGAAGAGACCCTGGGGCAGGGGTGCAGCAGGTGAGAAGGCAGTGGGCAGGGCGCAGAAGCCTACTCCCTTACAGACAAACTGGGTGCTACTAATGCCATGCTCCCACCTGGACTTTGCTTCAAAACTTCCTACCTCGTCTGTGAAGAAGCCAGAAAATGGGATGCACTACAATCAGCCAAAAAAAAAAAAAAAAAAAACAAAAAAAACCCAAAAAACCCCCAAGTACCTTGCGGAGAGCCTTAGACCCCAATCATCATTTACATTTGCAGATATGCAGCTCTCCAAGCACACGGCTTCTGCCCTGATTACTAATTAATGAGGTGCGGACCTGCTCTTGGAGGGAAACGGTGCTGATTGTGTCAGTCTTGTGGGGCGGAGCCGCGCCCAGGTCTGAGAAGGTAGAGGGTTCCTTCAACATACACTTCAGGAAAGTCAAAGAACAAAACCGGGACAGAGGCGGGTGTAAACGGAAGCAGAAACTTATGAGAGCGAAATGTGGCTATCAGCCCTCCCCTGTGTCGGAGAGCTAAATCTCAATTACTTCCCGGACCTCATCACATGCATATTTTAGTACCGAGCATCCGTTTATTTAATCAGCCCACTGAATTCTGAATGAATTCGGATGCAAATGCATCGGTACAACTGAGAGAAAAGAGTGCCATTGAGGAACACGCCAGAGGGAGAGAAGGGACAGCCGGCCCAATCCTCAGCGGGTGAGCCCTTTCCAGCTCATCTGCTCCACACACTGTGAGGTCCCTCCTCCCCATCGGGTGTCCTGGGTTGCTCTGTGCCAGGAGATCAACAAGATGCAAAGGCCACAGAGCCACCACACGGAGCAAGCCTCACACGGAGGGACCCCGAAAACCACTTCTTGTAACGTCGTCACAGATCTTGACACCAGAGGTGAACTGAGGCAGGGGAGCGGCTCCTGCGGTTCTCCAGCAGGGCAAGTTCCCTGCAGCAGCTCTCCCCTCCCCTCCCAGAGCCGAAGCAAGTGGGCCGGCCGCCTCCCTCCCCCACCTGACTTCTTAATTGAAGGAAACAGACAGTATTAAATGAGACAGTTGGTCACCACCTACCGTTTGACTTTTCACTATCGGCAGGTTTCATCTGAATGGGATGATGCATCTAAAAACACAAAAGTGAGAAAGTAAAGGCAGATTGAACAAGTGTGTGAACGGCCTCAGAAATCCCACGCTGTTCAACTTGAGCACGGATACTGTCATGAGGTCACAGAAACAAAAACAGGATCTCTCTCCATGAACAGCAGCGCCGTTAGGAGGCAAGCGCGCAGTCACATTCAGGAACAGGATTCTTTGGAGTCACTGGGCATCGCGGCACAGTATTTAAAAGGTTGGGCTAGGGGCGCCTGGGTGGCGCAGTCGGTTGAGCGTCCGACTTCAGCCAGGTCACGATCTCGCCGTCCGTGAGTTTGAGCCCCGCGTCGGGCTCTGGGCTGACGGCTCGGAGCCTGGAGCCTGTTTCCGATTCTGTGTCTCCCTCTCTCTCTGCCCCTCCCCCGTTCATGCTCTGTCTCTCTCTGTCCCCAAAATAAATAAACGTTGAAAAAAAAAAATAAATAAAAGGTTGGGCTTTGCAGTCAGACTGGAGTTTACACCTGGTTTTGCCACTCGGTAAAGAGTTCCTGCCTGTATCTTATAGGTAATTCTCGCTCTGCCAATCCTCATCGCCACTGATCTTGGGCAAGTGTCTCAACTTCTCTGAGCCTCAGTGTCCTTATCTGTGAACGCTGAGTATGAAATAAGGAAACGCACGTGAAGGGCTTAGTTAAGAGGGCACGGGACCTGCTGAGAAAAATGATCTATAGTTACTTTGTAACTCTTACAAATCTAAACACAAGACTGTCTTCGTTTTTCCTGGGGCCATTCTGATGGATTTTCCCTAGATCTCATTGTCATTTGAAGGCCTCTCATCTAGATGGACTTAGGCACCATTTTGTAATTTTTATTAAACAGAGAGTAAGAAATAGTAATGCGGACCCAGGAAAGGAAGGAGGAGAAGGGAACTGGGGGGGGAGGGCGGGAGGCACGGACCTCACGATCCTGTCCCCTCCGTAGGCGTGCAGGAGCGGAAGGAACCCGAGACAGAGTGGGGCCAAGGTCCTGAGCAAGGTCCTGTGGCTCTTCACACAAAGCCCGTCTCACCCCCGTGCGTGGTCCGTAGAGTTCACTCCAAGCGCAAGAAAGCTACCACCATTTCCAATTAAGATAAATTCCTCCAAGCACTCTCAAAGGTCCTCTGGCTTCGTGTTTCAGCAATACCCCAAGGAATCACTGGCCGTGCAAATGCTCTCATTACAATGGGTCCCGTTCTCTCTGAACCTTTAACTCGCCCAGTGGACTTCCATCACTTGCAAGCCACAGCCCTGGGTTTTATCTAATTTAAAGGAGAGGGGAATGGTACTTGGCTCTGGCCCTTAAATGACGGGCAATTATCATCAGGCAGGCTGGCCCACGTGCAGCTGACGCCTGCCAGGGTCTTCACAAGAGGGATGAGGGAGTGCTATCGGGGGACAAGAGGCTACGTAATGCAGAGCTGCTCCGTTTATTCTAAAAGGCAAGGCGCTCTTACTCCCTGAACGTAGACCCTGACGTGTGGGGTCTACTCGGGTCTCCACTCCATTAACATATTCAATTTGGGAAGGAGAGAGACCAGGAAGAGAGCGGGATGTTCGGGGGTCAGGAAGTAGACCAGTCTTTTTTGGAAAAGCCTGGAACACGTCCCTCAAAAAGCAGGCAGAAGTGAACGGTGCAAAGCCCCGGTCTGGGCTAGGAGTGTGGGCTCTCCCCTACAGGTGATGCCTGGGGAAGACGGGCCGAGTCCCTGAGCGGCACGTGAAGCTCCCAATGTGTGCCAGGCTCTGGGCGAAGAGCTGGGGAGCAAGGCCAAGTGAAGAAGCTCTGACGCTTCGGGGGCTCACTGTGTCTGGGGGAGGGCTGACCCGGAAACAGCCCCTCGAGCACGTCAAGTGCCATGGCAGACACGAGGACAGTGTGCGGCAGGGCCCGGGCGGAGCAGGCACCTCCTTCTGCCCGGGCAGCAAGGCGAAGGCTTCTTAGCAAAGGGGGCAAGTGGAACGAGTCCTAAAGGCCAAGCTGGACTTGCTGGCAGGACAGGGAGAAACGGTATCCGAACGACAGAGTGTCCGGGGCCAGGCCCAGTGGTGAGAAGGAGCACCTGTCCCTGGCAAGGAGGCCAGCGCACGTCGGGGGGAAGGACACCAGGGGAGCTGCAGACGCAGTGGGCGCCTGGGTCTCAGACGATCCTGCACGCCAAGGAACAGAAGTTGTGTCTAACAGTCAAGTCAGGCACAGAAGATTCAAGTAGCAAGGGCCACAAGGTCAAATCTGAATTCTAGAAAAGTCCTTTCTGGCTACAATGTGGTGGATGGATTATACAAGAGGGATATGGAGGGAGACAGCTAAGAGGCTACTGCAAGCGTCCGTGTGAAACTGCTGAAGGCCTAAACCTCAGAGGCAACTGGCTGGTTGTGGGGGTGAGGGGGAGAGACCACCATTGTGGGATCAGGGCCCCGGGAGAAGAAACACAAGAAAGCAATTTGGGGGGAGACTGATGAGCCCAGGCCTGGACACGCCCCACTCAACGTGACTGGGGCTGGAGAGCAGTTGCGGGAGTGTGTCTCAGGCTGCAGCGACAGCTCTGGGGGGCGCCCCCCGCAGCAGGAGCCACAGGCATGCATGGAACTGTCCAGGAGGGGATGTAAGTGGAAAGAGCCAAGAGCCCAGGAGAGCACCACAGAGAATAGCAAGAAAGAGGAATCTAAGAAGGACAGGGCAGAGGGCGGCCAGAGAGGCAGGGCCTCGTGGGAGAGCTTGAAGAACAAGGCACTGCTAGCCGCGACGATGAAAACGCCCCAGGATCCTTCTGGATTCGACAATAAGATATTCTGGAAATTTCTCCAAAGCAGTTTTTATGGGGCGGTGGGGCCAGAATGCCACACTGTGGGTGGCGGGGGCGTGACAGGGGAGACAGCAGCAGGGGACAGGAGAAATGTACGTGGCTTTCTCAAGATGAGCCGGCAGGGTGGGTGGGAATATAAAAAGCTCCGTGGAGTCAGGGCCAGAGGTGGGGAGGTGGAGTCCGTCTTCCCCAGACAGCAAAGACGTACAGGTGAAAGTGCAGAGAAGACTCAGAGGAGAGTCACAGGTCAAGGCAAGGAGAGAGGTATGTGTGCCGACACCACGTACGGACACAAACGCGAACGAATAGCCTTCTGCCCGCAGCAAGCTTACGATCCATCACAGTGTTTGGTACGGACACGTATGAAGAAGAATAAACGGTGGTCAACCTGAGAACAGGAGCCCAGACGGAGCGCTGCAGGCGGTGAGACCGACCTCTGAAGTGCGGGAGTTCTGGAAGCTTTCATTCTGCAAGAAAGCATTCTACTCTAAGGCGGTAAGAGGCCCAGGGAGCATTCAGTCCAATGGTCTCCATTTATCGGTCTGAAGGGAATAAGGACTTCACTAAGGACACACACAATTTTTGCGATCAAACAACCTAAGCTCTGTCTTCTTAATCCAGAGCCGATTCCCCCAGATCACACGGCTTCTCCACAAAATGCCCAACGTGGGGCCTGGACTTACGAGCCTACGATGAAGGACTACAGGCCCTGCCCACCGAAGCCGCTGTAATGACCTGTCAAGTCTGCACGCCACCCCCCCCCTCCCCCAACCAGGCCACTTCGTGTAGCTTTATGACAGGCATTACTCTAAGACTTGACTCTTGCTTTCCTGCCGCTGCTGAATTAGCTCCGTTTCTGACCTGACACTACCCAGAAGGTTCTGGAATGTAACAGTGGCGGTCAGAACA
The DNA here is from genome assembly GCF_018350155.1 of Leopardus geoffroyi. NCBI lineage: Eukaryota > Metazoa > Chordata > Mammalia > Carnivora > Felidae > Leopardus > Leopardus geoffroyi. The sequence goes on along the minus strand of NC_059341.1, from coordinate 10,280,097 downwards.
CAGCTACTGCCACTGCAGACCTGAACTCGGTTCTGGTCTTTCCAGGGCCCAGAGAGGCAAAAAGTCAACTTCACGTAGTTGGATGGTCAGAGCACGGCAAATTCTGAACAGGTGGTCGCCCTCCTTCGTGTGTATTCTGGACTGCTCAGATCATGTGTGCACAGCACTGTGACCTTCGGGGAGAGAGGTGTTCCATCAGTCCTGGGTTAAGAATGGCTCATCATCACGAACAGTTCAAATTTCTGATCAGATATGGGACGTAAATATCAAGGAAGACAAACAAAAAAAAAGGTTTGTACGAGTTGCTCTCATAATGTTGTTTTACTGCCTCAAAATCTCATGATTCTTAAGAACTTGGGGAGGTTTGTTGAGTGGAACAGGGAAATTACTGGAAAGGAGAAGGCATTCCTGTGTCAAGTTTCAAGGTGTAATAAAGGGATTCCTTTCCTGTAATAGGAAATGCTTTCAAAGATTTGACCCGGTGTGACCAGGACCATGCATTCATTCACCTATGTCTGTGTTTTCCAGATGCCCTATTAGTTACATGCTAGGAACACACAATGCAAGAGTCTGGTCCCAGTGGAGCTTGTAATAGGACGGTTGCGAGGGACACATCGGTGCCATGTGCCGTGCTGAGACACGCAGCGTGAGGACCGAGAGGTGGCCAGTACAGACGAAGGGAGGGCAAGCCGGAGAAGGCGTCTCAGCTGGAGTGGTGTTCGAGTTCAATCCTGAAGGAATCCTAACGCTAACCAGGGCCTGAGGGAAGGACATTTCAGAGTAGAGGACACGTTCCAAGGCACAGAGTAAGGAAGAGGCCATGTGCTACTGAAGAATGATGTGACGACCTTCTCACCGACACAGGAAGCAAGAGAAGTCACTGACGATCATCCACCAAATATGGAATACCTAAAGCACAAGACTGATAGTGAGGGACATGCTCATAGACTGGAGAATTTCAAGATGAAGACAATGCAGATCTACTCAAGCTTGAGTTAAAACTGGGAGCCGGATGGGTGGCCAGCAACAACCACCCCCTGACCGCCTCCACGAAAACTAGAGATGAACTCCAGGGTGTCCGAACTGCTGCTTTTAGCTCTAGACTCTGGGGAAGCTGGCTGGACCGCCCCCAGAGCTGGATGGGGCGGGGAGCCCGTGCTGTGTCTGTACCTGGAGGTCCCAGGTGACAGCAGCGGACCAGAGGAAGGGCCGGGGGACAGGTTTCCTAACACCTCACCTGTTGCAAGGCCATCTCAGAGTTAAGGCTGAGGCTAGTTCCCTAGGGGAGGGTGATCTTCAAGAATTTTTGCAAGGAGTCTCCTAAGAGACACACACTAATGAAGTTGAATCCACATCTCCCTAAGCATCCAGGGTCAGCTGTGTCTGAAAAAGTCTCGAGTGGTCTGTACTGTCATGATGTGTCTACACTGTTGGGAGGAGTCCACGAATGTCATAAACACCAGCCTGTGACATCCACAGGGCGGTTTTCCCCAGGCAGGAGGGACACAGGAGTAGTGAGTCTATTATTGGTGTTCAAGCCAGCTGTCCTTGGAGCAAACCTAACGACAGGGCTCCCTGTTGGCAGAGCGCTTGTCCCGGGGAAATGCCAAGATCAATCGTTTTGGAAATGGATCCTGTTCATGGCAGTGAATGTGACTTAACATATTTCATCAAGTTTGCATTTCTATGAAGAAAGACTTCCAAATCTATTTCCTCGAAGACTTCTTTGCACATGAATTTTTCATTTTATTGTAGAACAAACATTTGCCTCAAGTGACACATCAAGGTGCCGGTCAACTTCTTGGTCCCTATCTAGCCCTGTTTGTTTAAAAACAAATGAATTCCAACAAAAGGGGAAATTTTAAGAGCTCCTTCCCTCCTGGCAGGGGTGGGGGAGGGGATTGGTTAATTTCGGTTACATCTGCGGATTCAGCGTTCCATCCCACTTACGGAAGGTGGAGACTCCCAGAGAAGAGGTTACTGCAGTTCAGGGGCATCCATTTCTTGGGGACCTGATCAGGCTTCCAGGGAGTTGGAGCCTCTTGAGGTTCAGGACTGCATCTCATGCCCGATCTGAGCAATGGCGTCAACAGCAACCCAGAGCCTGCTCCCCTCCGACTCAGGGACAGCTGCTATCCCACACCTCCAACTCTCCTGGGAAGCTGTGGGTCGGCGTTGGGGCACGCCAGCCTTGCGATCTAAAGCCTCCCCCTTTATCCCGCATCCTAACGAGGGAGCAGCACGTGGCCCTCCCTCCTCTCATCCCCCCACATACACAAAGGGCCCCAGAACTGGGTTTCCCAACCCCCGGTCTTCGGAATTGCAGATCTCTTGATAGGGCCCGACGATCCTCACTCCTGAATGTGCTGACCTTCAAATCGCCACAGGAGTGCCCAGCTGTGGCTCATGAAAATGATAATGAGGACACAACGTTGGAGCAAAGCCATTACGCCAAGTCCGCGGGCGGAGGGTGGAGGGCGGGGGGGGGGGGGGGGGGGTCCCTGCACGTACAGGGTCCTGCCATGTCACAGTGGCAGAGATGGGCTGGGCCAGAGCGCACTAGCATTCGTGGGCCGCAATCTCTAGAGCTCCCGTTATATCCGAAGTCTGGCGTGATTTCTCCAAACCTCTCTGCCCTGGTCCTGTGATGAGTCACAGGGAGCTTCTGAGTTGCAGCAGCCAATGTTTAACACAGGCCGAGTCTGGGAGCTGGAGGGCCTGGGGGAGAGAGACACTGGGTTCCCGCACAGAGTCAGAACTCGTGTAGAAACTTGTCTAACCCCAGCCATCACCGATTGATGAGTTAACCACCTTTAACACGAGATTCAATAAAACATGCCATTTTTAACCTGAAGTGGGCTTTACAGAGTCACTCTCCTGTATCTCATTATTAAGCCTGTCCTGACCCCTGAGGGAACAGCCGTGATGGTACATATTATAAGCTCACTGCCCATAAAATATTTAAAGGAAGAAAAGGGGAGGGGGGAGACGTGACTTCACACAAAAGCCACGCACCAAATGAGAAAACGACAGGGTCCCGGCCCTTCAAGACAAAGCAGAGCTCTCGCGCTCCGTGGCAATGCCGAGACAGCTCGAGGGGAGTACCTCCCCTCTCACTGTATAGGAGGCCGTGAAATACCTATAGCACCTGTACTTTCTGCATTTGTCTCGAAAAGCCTTTATAAATGGCAGAGATAAGTTTCAAAAGATTTGCCTCCTCTTGGAGGCATGCCGTGGCCCCAGATGTTAGACTGTGTGTATGGTTAAGGGTCTTCTGTGACAGTTAGGTGCCCCGAAGCCGTGAAGGCTGGCCCACCTCCCCAAGCAGCAGCTAACTGTGCCATTTCGGTCACGGTTCCGCTCGGGGTGAGGGGGGTGGGGAGAAACAAAGGTAGCTTTAGGAATGTGGACTTATCCCCACTGAGTAAGAACTTTAGTAACAGTATGACAGACACCTCTGCAAGAAATCGATGACACAAACCGTGTTGCATCAGCCACAACCAGCCCGTAGCTACACCTGTTAAGTGGAGAATTCAGGCAATTTTGGGGAACTATTTTTGTGAGAAACAGAGGAAATCTTTTCTTCTCAATATTCCTGTGCCAAATGTTGTTGTATAGGCTCCATACATATCTTAACTGTCCCAGTAACCCTGAGACAGGTCCATACGGGGAGCCAGCGGGGAGAGGGGAGTGAGAGAGGGAGGCGTAAGTAACCTGGGCCAAGTCAGACAGCCAGTCAGTAGTGGAGGAGGGATTCAGACTCAGGACTGTCTCACGGGAGCCTAAGTCCCCGACTACTCCTCCATACTTCCCCTAGCATATAACCGGACACCTGTTCTGCAAGTGAATTTCGGGTTTCTAAGAACCAATAAAATCACCAGAATTTCCCTTGTCCTTACTAAACACAAAGGTTGTCTAAATTTCTTCCCACTTAGAATCGTGTGCAAATGTGTGCAGTGTGTGTGTGTGTGTGTGTGTGCGCGCGCGTGCGCATAGATGTCTGGGACTATGTATATTTCACACGTCCATAAAAACATTTTAAGTGAGCTTCAGAACAAGAACTACTGTCTGTGTTTTCACCATGAAAAAGGGCAGGAAAGACAACCCCAAAGGCTGTAATGGAGAGGAAAAAAAACCGTAGCCTTGTGGCCACGGCAGGGAAGTGCTACTGTGGCCAACGTGCCATTTGACTGTGGAGGGGCTGTGCATCCTAATCCAGGGGTTCGGGGCTCATTCTTCCACGACCCCCTCGTCAGCCCCTCCTCAACAAGATACACACGACAGAATCAGACTCAGAGGTGTGTTCCATGGGCCAAGCTATCTGAAACGTTCCCCACTTCCATCGATGATAAATGGACTGATGAGGAACGAGATTAGCTATCAGGTATCCTCAGGAAAATAATTTTGAATCCCTGACATTGAGCCTACATTTTGCGTTTTCCTTCCAAACGGATGGGGCAAGAAAGTACACTAGAATCCACCAAATCAGTCTGTGTGGACCACTTGGTTTTTTGTTTAATGTTTATTTATTTTTGAGGGAGAGAGCGTGTGCGCAAGTGGGGGAGGTGCAGAGGGTGGGGGGGTGGACAGAGTCTGAAGCAGGCTCTGAGCTGTCAGCAGGGCTCCTACCCACGAACCGTGAGATCATGGCCTGAGCTGAAGTCGGACCCTTAACCGACTGGGCCATCCAGGTGCCCTAGCAGTGTGGACCACTTATTGTTGGAAAAGCCATCGTTCACACCAGAAGAGCCTGGCATTTGGCTTTCTGTTAACTGACTGGATTGTACGATGCCTGTGTATTTGAATAAGCTTTGGAAATCCTGGAGAAAACAGAGTGCGTAACTGCCCTCTGAAGATGGAACTTCTTGGTGGGAAGAGAGTGCGTGGGATTCGTCTACACTTGGGAGTCCCAGGGCTACTCCAAATTGCTGTTGTGCATTCCCATCAGCCAGGTTAACACAAGCAGGTGCGTAGAAAACTTTCAACCAATATTTGCTAACCACAGTTTTTATAAAAGTGATCTCAGCCAAGGAAAAAAGTGGTTTTGAACATGGTAACAGTAAGGAAACCGAAGTTACCTTTTCTCTTCCCATGGCAAATCACAACCAGGGGAGAAAATTCAGAGTGGAAACAACTATTTCTTCCTGACAGTCACTGACTGATACGCGTGAAATGCTTACAGCACTGAATGCTTAGGCGCTGAAAGAAGTCATCACTACCATTACGATTTTACAAAGCGTAAGGGTTTCCCTGGGCGGGGGGGGGGGGGGGGGGAAGGTCCCATTCAAAAGCCAAGATAACATACTGGAAGGGAACAGCTTCTCTTGCTCACCTGGGAGGTATGCAGCTAGGTTCATTCAACTCTCAGCTTTTTTACAATCCAGTGATGGAGAAAAACCTAGAGAACCCAAATTATAGATCTGCGTTTGGCCCGTTGAGTTGTAGGGAAGCTCGTTTAGCTACAATGGCTTACATTCCTCCTACAATCGTGTGCTATACCAGAGGGGGGAAAATCAAGCAATATAGCCATTTAGTCCTGGAAAAAAAATTTTTTTTTCAAATAAAATCAATAAAACAAAATATGGCGGGAAAATTAGATTACCCTGGGTGGAATTCTAGGAGGGAATGTGGAGTCTGTTATGGTGATTAAGTCATCATTTCTGACAGATTACTCTAATTGGCTGTCAAGTAACATTCCGCAACCCCATCTGTAACTTGGCGTCCTAGTTACTCAGCCAGTGTTACCTTCTGGACATACATAACACATACAAACAAGAGGAGGTACAGCCCGGCACTTATTATACTCATTAGCTGTGATTAGGTTCTGTGTTTTCAGATTAAGTAATAATGCAAGCTTCCGTTGTGCTTTATTTATTCTTAAAATTACAAGAAAAATGCATGGGCTCAAAGTAGGAGGCAGGGGAAGTGAATGAAAAAGAATTGTTACACCAACGCGGGAGTGTAACGCTCTCCGGAGCACGGCTGTTCACGAAGAATGTTCACCTTTTCATAGTTTGATTTTTCTCGGAGCTCTTACACTACGTTACCTGGAGAGGTTAAACTAGGTCTCTTTGTAACCCCTCCGGTCCTTCAACTTTGGTACCTCATTAGCTGTTATTTCTGTACAAGGCACCGCTATTGTGTTTTGCAACATTCTCGTGAACAGAAAGCCCTTTCTTTGATAACATTTCAGTCCTCACGTCTCGGTCACTGCATCTTTGGAATATAATAAGCAATTCATCCGATCAGTTGAGCTCCCAAATAAATCTGGTGAAAGGTACAGCAAAATGAGTTACAACTGTAAGGCTGCGGGCACACCTTACTTTTGTCTCGATTCTTGAGATCCATATGCTTTAATGATGAGAAAACTGGAGGGCATGAAAAGTTTCGGCAACAAAGGCAAACGGGAAGACTCAATGTAACAAAAGGCTTGTAGGATTATAGCGCTGTTGAGGCGGTACTTGGGACAGCCCCGAGAACCGCAGAAGACCGCACGAGGACTTTGTGTGACAGCTGGGAGTACAATCACTGCTGATTAATGAGCCAAAATTAGCAGAAAGGTAATAATTTGCCCTTATTACTAAATGGGAAATGTACAGATATCCTTTCTAATCATGATTTCTTTTTGATTGTGGAATTGTCTTCCAAAACCAGTGATGGATGCTCCGAGAGTCATTCTTCCAGATGTTACCCAGATGCTAAATTAGACATGCTGCCTAACTGAGCCATGGAAAATACACACTGAAATAATAACGCCTGGCCAGGCCAACCATTAAGGGGTGGTTTAATGACCCGGGTAGTTCATTTATATTTCCAATACTATGACTCCACATGCCACAAACTCAGCATAATCTCATATTTTAAGACAAATGAGTCTGCTTTAAAAAGAAATTGTCCTTTTGACATTAGCCTCTGCCTGTAATGGCCATCTTTGGGCTCGGCTCTGTCAAAGCCTTGGGATAAAGGAGAACCCAGCCTGCCAGGCTCATGGGGGCTCCGTCCCCAACACCAGCTGTTTTGAGGTCATTCGCCACTCCCCACGTGTCATCACCCCCATGAACGGGGACGAGCTGGGCCCTGTGCACTGGGGAGTGGATCGCTCTGCCTCCCTCGTTCACCTTCACTCTGTGTGGGGACGCCTGCTGCTTGACCTGGTCCTTGTGCACCTGTTCACTCTGTGCAAACCCAGCCCCCAGTCCCGGCCAAGCCAGGAGCGCACCTGCCGCCCGGGGCTCGACCCAGTTACTGGCAATCCCTGGTACTGCTTCCCGGAACCCTCTCACTCAGCTGCTTTCAGCCACACCCCTGCCGCATCCCCGCCGGAAACACCCTTTGGACAGTGCAACCTGCCAGCCTGCACTTGAATTTCCAACCGCGGCTGGAAACCTGCACGCTGGAAGAGACAGCTGCCGGGTCTGTTTTCCCAGGCCCTCACCCGACTGACGCTCTGGCTTGGCCCGAAATTTGCTGATTTTTCTTCCCCTTCAATTCCCAGTTTAGAATTTCCGCTCAGTTTTTCTTCTCTACCCTACCCCTTGCTGTTTCCACTGGTGCTACCTTGTTAGCTCCTGATTCCTGGTCCCTCAGATTCCGGAAGTGGCTCCCTCGCTACTTCTGGTCCCTGCCTTCCAAGCATCTCACACACGGCTGCCTTTTTAATCTGCCTAAAACTCTGCTCTAGTAATTTCTGTCCCTTGCCCCAAAACTTTCCATGATCTGCCAAATTAAATTCCAGCTCCTTGGCCTGCCTTTCGCACAACTCCGAGCTTTGACCCCGAATTACCTTTCCAGGCTTCTTTCTCCTGATTGCTCAACACTTGTCTTCAACTCTAGTCAAACTGGACAACTCCCTCTTGCTGGGACCTCATCCATATGTTTCTCCACAAAAAGGCACAACGACCTTTCTCACATATAAACACAGTACTTCCTTCGCTAGTATAACCGCTGTGTATGTTACATAGGAACACCTACACGCTATTAGGCTGAATCATGTGAAATTCCCATTTGGTAGATTGTGAATAGCTGAAGGGTGACGATTTCATAGGATACAACCTCGTACACTGCACAGCAACAGAACTGCATTATTTTCTTTTCGGGTGACTTGTGAAAAGCTCCCCGAGTTCAAGTCATGTAGGTTTTTCTCCTTTGTAAGGTTTGGAGAGCTTTCCAGCAATTCGTCTGCAATATTTATCAGGGTATGAGCTCAATTACACGTGAACTTGATGACACAAAGCAAAACCACCCCCTACACCAGGCGCAGAATCGATGGGTGTTCCATGTGCGGTGCTGGACTCCCTTCACCCACTCTCTGCGGCTTCAACGCTGCTGAGATTAGTGATGCTTTATCCAGTAATCTCGGGTTTCCTTTCAACTTCAAGGCAGACTAAAGCCCCCACAAGGATAGCCCTCTATCAAGCAAATCTTTAAAACCTCTGGTTCAAAACTAACTTGGAAAACTTAAGCCAACCGTATCTTCCCTTGAACCTTCTGACAGGGTACCGACGTCTCATCAAATCCACGGAAAAGCCCCAGTGAATTTCGTATTCTACTGATCCTTCCCTAGCTTTGCGTCAGAGTCCTGACTTGTTTGAGTTGCTTTGCCAGCCACGTTTATTAATTAGTGTCTAACATTTCCATCTCTGCAAGTTGCAACCTCTCATAAAAAATGCATGGTTTGATTGGCTTAGCAATGACAACTTCATTTACAACAGACAAATAAATACCACACCTCGCGCAGTGATCTTTCTCCATTTATTTAGCTACCTCCATGGCCTTTGGGATTTATACTAAGCGAATGAGAGCAGATAACTAGTGTAATTTTCCTCTCTTAATCATATTTAGGCAAAAATGATTAAGTACCTTTTTTTTAAACAAATGAAGCTGGTTTCTAAAAAATTATTCCCTATACTAAAAATAGTCGGCAAGCTTGAAAAAAATATGCCTTAAGGGCTATTTCATATTAGCCATGTTTAAAATGCAAATCCATTAAACATCTGAGCAGACATCTGATATTGTTTTTAGCAACTCTATTATTCATCTCCTTTTCCACAACAGTACTAAACTTTGGTTGATATTTTGCCAAATGAAGAACTCCCCTCCAGTGCCGCTAATTCTTTATGAGTTCGAGTTTAATTTTACTGTCTCCTTTTGATTTCTACCTTCTACCCTCATGTGTGAGATGGTTTACCAACTTTGGAAATTACTCGTTGGCAGAGCTCAGGGAAATTATGACGGTTCAATTGTTCTATAAATACCCTTACCCTGAAGCTCAGTCTTCTAGAGATCGGATTCAGGTTTAGGCCTTCATATACACAGCACTGTCACCAAAACTCAAATGGCAGAGATAAACTCAGATAGGGGATACATTAAGAATACGGGAGACGTTTAGGGTGCCTGGGTGGCTCAGTCGGTTAAGCGTCCGACTCTTGATGTCGGCTCAAATCAGGATCTCACGGTTTGTGAGTTCGAGCCCCTTGGACTCTGTGCTGACAGTGTGGAGCCTGCCTGGGGTTCATTCTCTCTCTCTCTCTCTCTCTCTCTCTCTGCCTCGCTCTTTGCCCCTCCCCTACTCATGCTGTCTCTCTCTCTCTCAAAAAATAAATTAAAAAAATGAATATGGGAGACATCTTAAATTAAGGGAATAAGCTAACAACTCTTTCTTGACAATGCTTGATCTGCAGTGGCTCATCTATTTTGATGGTTTCTTCTACGAAAGAGGTCTTGGGAAATTTGGCCAGCTTTATTTGTTCTGTAGTGGAAAGAATATCACACTTACAATCACAAGGTCTGGGTTTAAGACTTGGCTTTGCCAACTCCCAGTACTTAGGGTCAAGTCACTTGATCTCTTTAAGCCTTGGTAAGGTCTTAGTTTCTTAATTGACGCAGGTGTTACTAGAGTAGAAAAATGCTTTGTGATCATCCATGCTTGTGTCTCACCTTGTGCTTGTAGTTTGTGGGGTAGGGGTCTAACCTGACTAAAAGGACTGCAATGGAAAATCAAAGTACTGAGGACGCTCTCCCATCTCCCTCTTGCACCCCCCCCCCTCGGTTTGTAAACAACTCTCGAGATATTTTATAGTCAGAGAGTGTCGATGAATAAAAGCTTTTCCTGAGAGCTCATTTATTCGACACACATTTGTTGGGCATCATCTATGGTATGAGGCTGGGCTCTGAGAACCTACTCTCTCTGAGGCATTTGGAGCTTAATCCAGGAGAGACTAAGAGGTAAATAACCGGGGGGGAGTAAAATTCAGCATGACAGGATGAAATCACCACCCCACTACGGTGGATTCACATGAAAGAATATTCGATTCTACCTTCACAGAAGTGAAACAACACCTGTGTGTGATCCTATGGCTGGACTATAGTGTGTGAGCAAAAGTGTCATAGACGCTGGAGAGAAAGTCAGGGACACGGCGTGGAGGTCGAGTCTCACCCTTAGGACCCAGCAGGTGTCCACTTTTTTCTGCCACAAGACACAACACAACCATATTCACACACTCCCGCAGTGCGCTGGGGGTGATGTGCAGTTCCAGGGTCCTAATTCCACTCCATCCTCTCTGACTCAAGGGGCCACCTGGGAGATGAGTGAGATTGCAGTTATGACCGGGATAACTTCAAAAATCTCCTAACCCCTTCCGTGCTTTTCCTAGCTGTGGGGACAACCATAGTCCCAAAAGATAAAGAGGGCAGAATTCCAGAGATGCTGAGGGAGAACGCAGGATTTCCTCGCTGATCACAAACGGGGTACTGAGACGAGGCAGTAGGGGAGAAGGAAAGGTTGAGGAGGACTCCTGGCTTTTGGTCTCGGGCGGTGCACCCGTCCACGTGGACAGGTAACCATACTTGAAGAGGGCCTGGGTGCTGGTCGGAAGAGGACTTTAGTATTGCAACTGCCTGGGGACCAGCTGCATGCAACTTTGCAGTAACAGCTATCGGACATCTAGGTTTGGGGCCTGGCAGAGAAGTCTGACTTTCAAGATCAAGGTTTGGGAGGCGGCAGGTCCCAGGAGGCAGAGGAAGACAGGAGGATGATTGACAGAAATCGTGCAGTGAGAACGAAGGGGTAAAAACAGAACCCGGGGGTGGGGGGCACATCCGTGGTTAAGGCCTAGTTCTCTGCCCGCCATCCTTATGAGAAACAGCACATTCCTTTTTATTGGGAGAAAAGTCGACTGTCTGTCACTGTGCTGTGTAAGGAAGGCGCCTGGAAGGCTTATGGCCTGAGATGTCTTTAAAGGTTCTCTTTTGCACTTGGCTCTGCTTTAATCCTGTGTCTTCAGCATTTCAAGCTTTAGGCCAGACCCAACCTTCCCTTTCATAAATCAACACCATGCCTAGCCAGCTGGTGTATTTATTCTTTTTCATTATTTGGAATTTTGTTAAAGTCTAAGCTAAATTTTTGTTTTCCCATTAAGGTCTTTGAAAGTTACCATGGGAAATATTTATTGTCCGGATTGCCATAAAACTGAAGGGCATATCATGTTTAGAGAAGAGAGTCAAGATAAAATGCCTACGAACACACCCAAAGAATCCCAACTACGACACCTGTCCAACCAAATGCTGTCAAAGAGACTGAAGGTCATGGTCCATACGAGGCTATTTTGGGAACCAGGCACTGTATACAGATGCCTTTGAGAGACCTGCCTCCCAAGAGGCCCCTGCCTTGCAAGTAAAGTGTTCTTCCATTTTCCTTTTCCCACCCACGAACCTGAGTGGCTACCTTCCGTGAGGCGAATTACATGGAAAAAGAACATGGGTGTGCCCTTAAAAACCAGCACAACACCCTTCTTCTTAGCCAACATCACCAAAGCGCCTTCAGGAGGCGTTACCAAAGATGGCCACGCAGACCGAAACATCCTCGCCGTGGCTCACTCCCTCCTTTTCAAGTGGTAAGGAGATTTCATGGTTAGTCAACTGGGTTGAGAGCCTAGAGCTCATTTCCACTAACGAGCTGATGTGCTGACCACGGTCACGGCCGCCTGCAATCACTGACTCGTGATTCTTCCCAAGACCAAGGGTGAGGGGCTTGGCACATGTGACTCAGAGGCGCAGTGAGGGAAAAGCACCGTTTGTGCATCTCCAAAAATGCATAATTAGGAAGGAGAAGCTCCTTTGCAGCCCCAATCTATTAATTCAGCTCTAATCAGTGAAATACAGAAGTGGGGAGGGCGACTTGAAGTCCAAGGACAGCACCTGACATACAGCCCTGCCCTCACGTGTATTTCAGGATCTCCCCCATCAAGAGGAGGAGGCTGGGCTGGGGATTATACTGTGAGCTGACAGAAGCCTGCGAGAGAGGTGTGGCCTGACTTTGAGGTGATGTCAGCAAAGAGCAAGGCTGAGGATGTTTTAGTCCTGGGGGCCGCATGCACTCTGCCGCGGGCTCGTCCTCACGAGTCAGCCAGTCGGTTCTGCCGAGTGAAATAAACACGGGTGTCTGCTTGTAAGTTCCAGGGAAGGCCTGGTAATTTTACTCTTGCCTTCTATGTGCCTTTCCTGGTCCCCTATTCCATGCAGATCTAACCCACCATCAGCAGGTATTACACCCCGACTGTGTCCTCCTCCTGGGACAGGGCACTGATCTCTCGTCCTGCCCCTTTGGCCTCCTTTCCCAGCTGGCTCCTCTGTTCACCTTCTGCTTCCTACTCAGTTAACCAGCCGCAGCTCACGCTTTGATGCTGGTCTGACAGACAACGGTGTGACTCCGGCAAACGGTGGCCATGTAGGTTTTAGTGTTTTCGTGGCAACAAATGACTCTGTGCTTAGAGACTGCTGCCTGGGGTGCCTGTTGTATTTCAAGTGATCGTGAACCACCCAACACGTGAAACACGTCTCCCGATCCACGAGAAGTAGGGATGGAATGCCAGAACCCACTCCAGAGGAACCTTACAACTATTTAGGACAGGTGACATTCTTCTTAACCTCCCAAATTAACACACGTATTATATGTGTTTATAAAGTACCTCTTCTCAGGAGGCAGTGCATTCTACCCTCGCATGCCTGTGGCAGTGAAATCTTCTTTGTCAGCCAGAGTCTCTCAAGCGGTGGCTATGGAGAGGGACAGGATAAAGTGCTTTGCTTCCCTAGGAAGGAAGCGCAGGTCCGTGGAGGATGAACCAGCAGGGACTCCGCATGCCCACCGTGTCTGCAAGGTGGGACCGGCTGCCGAGTATTACAGATGAACTCTGTGTGGCAGAAAATCGCTCCTCTCTAGAATTAGCTTATTCTGGCCAGAAAAAAACTGTGCTAAAAATAGCACTAACTCCATTCATCCTCTTACAGCCCGGGACATATTAATTCTACGTAAGTCTCACTCATGTGAGATTTTCTGGCAGGTCTTTGAGAGCTGATGGGACGGAAAACACACAGTTGCCCACACAAAGATACTGGCGAACAAAAGACCTCCTCATATGCCGTTCGCAGCTTTACCTCCTTCCCGACCTGTCCCAGATGCTCAGGTCACCCAGATCCCTTTTAGAACGTCTGCAAGGAAATCTGGGAGGGCGGCAGCATCTGCAGTGACAGAGGAGCTCCGCCCTCTTGAGCACTGAGGAAACCTATCGATTCCGCTGCGGGAGGTAGGTGTGCACACGCAGTCAGCGTGGTCTTTAAAGCGAACTGTGATCGATTCCCAGGATGGCGGTACTGGTGAGGACCGTTCCCGCCAGCACACAGGCATCGCACTGTGCTGTGCACACACAGTCCCCGGGATCTGGTGCAAATCCAGGTACAGGGAGAGGCCCGAGAGTCAGCACAACGAACACAGTCCTGACGGTTCCGGGGCTGCTAGTCGCAGACTAGGCTCTGAACAGCAAGGCTACCTGTACTTGCGGGAGGGTCATCAGCAGGTGCGAGGGCTCCCGCACAGCCAAATGAGCAGGAGGAAACAGGTTAAGCGCCACCACCTTACTCTTGGGGCTGATGGTGGTCATTCTCCAATAGTGGTTCTCGAACCTGAACGCTGGGATCACCTGGGAAGCTTTAGAAATACCCTGAGAGACTCTTCTTTAATCTGCCTGAGGCATGGCCTGGGCATGTGTCATTTCAAAAGCTCCCCAGTCGGGGCTACTAATCACAGAACTAGCTCTAGATGCAAATGGACTTACACTTAGGACCACTTTGGTTTTTTCTTCATCCCTTCTGTAAAAATTTGTCTAGTTCATGTGTCATTTTAGGTAAATGGCCAGGAAGAATATTATGACTATCAGAGTCTTTTCTCAGAGGGTAGAAATGAGAAAAGGAATCACCACGCTCAGTGGCCTCACATCATACAGTGTAATGTCACCGACAGATGGGTCGTAGGGGCCCTGAACCGCTGCTTCTTTAAGTGACGTGTTTGGCATAATCTCGTACAGAAATCGCGGGGGCCTGAGACGCTGACAAGACCAAGAGGCTGGGAGTCGGCAGATAAATGTTGCTGTTCCATCCCGACCTCGCCACCGAACTGTTCTGGGCTTTTGCTTCCTCATCTGTCATCTGAAGGGCAGCAGTACTATCTCCAAAAAAAAAAAACTTTTAGCTTCCACAGTCCATGACCTCTGATGAAAAAGGGTCTATTTTCTTTTTTATTTTTATTATTTTTTTTCAACGTTTATTTATTTTTGGGACAGAGAGAGACAGAGCATGAACGGGGGAGGGGCAGAGAGAGAGGGAGACACAGAATCGGAAACAGGCTCCAGGCTCCGAGCCATCAGCCCAGAGCCCGACGCGGGGCTCGAACTCACGGACCGCGAGACCATGACCTGGCTGAAGTCGGACGCTTTAACCGACTGCGCCACCCAGGCGCCCCAAATAGGGTCTATTTTCCTCAGCATGCCCTCTCTTCTTCTGCTGACCCAGAGAACCACATTCAACTAGACAGAAATCTACTGAGATTAGCCCCAGGATTTCCTAGGTCTGGGACTCTGATCTTCCTTACTGATGATATTTAGTTTTGGTTAATGACCTCCAGGGGTTTTACATTTGGGCAATGCTGACTCGGGGACAGGTTGGGCAACACAGCGATTAGGATTCTCTAATAAATGCCTCAGAGGCACGTAACGACTTTTTGTAGGAGTTGTGATTATAGTTAATGCCTTCCATGAGCTGCCCAAGAAATGTTAAGATACAACTCATCCAAACCTAGGCTGAAGCACCTCTTCCTATTTAAATGATGGCTTATAAATATTAGTAAAAACCATCAGACACTCATAACGGGGTAGGATTACAGGTGAAGTTAAGCTGAATTTGAGGGCAGTTGTCTTTCACATCTCCTTGTATCTGGATGGAAGAGGCCAATTATTAGACGTAAGCGACACTCAGTGATTTGTTAGAGAATTTTTCCTCTAATAGCCAAAAGTATGCCCTTAAATTTGGAATGACAGACTTCTCACTGAAAAGGAAACCAGAGTGGGAAAACAAATTATGACTCTCTGTTTTATTATTTATCTAGCCTTTTATTATTTTCATGAGCTCAGGCGTATATACAAACCCTTGGCATGGTGCCCAAGACACAGTAAGTGCTCGGTACACGTTAACTATTACAATTAGTTTTATTAATCAAACATCTATCGCTATTCCGTTAAAGTTATCTAAATTCCAAAAGTCACTGAAAAATACCAGTCACGTAGAGAGAACATTTACAAAACCAAAACTTGCCAGAAAGATACTTCTGGAGTTCTAGAACTACTGTTCTGAATTTACACCCGCCTGTGGTAATATGGGCAATGACAGCAATTAGCTTTCTATTTCCTGGTCTACATGACTTGCTGACAGCCGGTCTGCTTACACTGGACCTCACGTACCACTCAGCACAAAGCAGCTGGCACGGTTTCCTGGTTTGCATTTAAATATATGCTTTTCTAGAGAAATTAAAAACCGTGTATGTGTGGGCAAGCACACAAAGTGTGGAATTTGACAGACTGAAATATACCCTAGTGGCCTGCGGTCACCCAAGTTTAGTCTTCAGGGTGGAGGTGAGTTTCCAGGGAACCTGTTCTTCACTTTGACTTGGGCCTTCTGGCCCCTGAGGGAGGACTTGGTGGCCCAGAGATCACAGAACTCTCGGTCGAACCCCACGTGCTGTCACACCGCATCCCGGCTCTTGCTCCCAAGACCAGGCCAGTGGGGGATGGGGGGGGGGATGTACCACCAAGTCTCCACGTCATGTCCACATATCTACATTCACATCAACACAGCAATGACAGCACGACGACCGGACAGAATTAACCACATGGTTTACCCTAAAAGTCTTAGTCAACACTGAGCCTTTGGTCCTAACTCACCTCCTGACCAAGGGAGAGGACAGAGCAGGTGGGTGGCTGGGGATGGAGAGAGAAGGGCACCCGAGCTCCCAGGACACGAGGAAAAGCGCTGCGCTGACCCAGTGTCCTTGCCCGACTTTGCCAAGGCAGAGAGCACGGCCGTGGGGCTGCTGAGGGGGCCGCGTAGACCCCATGTGCGGCGCTCACTGGTTTCCTGCTGCCCTCGTCTATGGTGCGGGGTCTGGCCCCCCGTTTCCAGAAGCAGGGATAAGGGGGTAGGGCTCAGCTGTTCTTGAAAGGCGTCAGGGCTCCTGGGGCAGCAAGGCGCGATGATGGAGGGCGGAGAACTCCTATTTATCTCCCAGTCCTCGTGCCCAGCCACAGCCTGCTGGCTGTCCTGCCGCTTCCTGCTTGGTGTGCTGAGTAACAGGGTTCGTGCCTGATCTTCCAGGATGAGGCGGGCCGCGCTCTGCCCTTCCCCTACGGAAGGACACAGAGCCAAGAGATGGGGGGCGGGGAGGCCAGCTGGACAGAGCGGGGCATTAGGATGCAGATTGGGGACTGGGACCGAAAGCCTGGGGATGCAGATAAAGCAAGGCGCCCTAATAACATGAATGTTAATGAGATGGTGTTGGTAAAGCTGCACTCCTCTGAAGAAAGGTGTTGCATTTATAATCATTTTTGCAAAGCAGTTCCTCTTACAGGAGTGACTCCCTTTGATCTGTAGCTCCTTCCTGGAGAGCCTGGGACCAGGAGCCTCCAGCCCAAGACAGGAGCAAATGCCTGGCCACACCCGCCCAGCGACGTCAGTGGTCTCCGGCTGGGCAAGAGGGCAGGGCTCCGCATCTCTGGCAAAGCTGCACAGCACAGTGGCCGGGCCCCATGTGGCATCAGGACCGGCTCTGGGCGCCAGCTGCCTTCTGGGGAGGCCTGCTTAGCGAAGCACCAGGACCCCGGCGCCCTGCCTCTCGGGCGAGCGCATCGTGAGACGCCGCTAGTTGTAGGAGTAAAAGAGCTGAGGATTTAGATCGATTTCAGGACAGCTCCAAAGGGAGCAAACGTGGGCATCCCGAGCTTATCCATGCGGCGGTGGGAGTGCCGAGAGAGAACACCTGCTCCTGGGGGTCTCCAACGGCGGGGCCCTTGGCGTCCGAGGTCAGACTCACAGTCACCAGCTGTCTGACCCCAGACAGGTCACTCTTGAGTTTTAGTTTCCTCACCAGCCAACGGGGCCATATGACACAGACCTTGTGGAGGTGCTGTGACAATGCAAAGAAATATAGTCACAGAGCCCTCACGTGGTGCCTGATACGTGGGCCATCAATAGACAGTCACTTTTGCAGTGATTTGCAT